>NC_081182.1:30624582-30924582 GCF_029867415.1 Vicia villosa | reverse complement strand
ATAAATAATTTGTAAGTGATATATATTTCAACGAAGGAGATAATTATCTATCACTTACTTAAACATATTTTAAAATTAAATCTTAATATGAGATTTTTGTTGGGAAGTTTGGGAAGCATATGGAGTATCAATGAACTTAATAATTGAGATGAAGAAATTTTGACATTATATATTTACTTAAATGATTGTACGAGTCTTTTCTCTTTTATAAATATTTTTTATTTTTAATTGATGTGAGACATAAGTATTTATATTTTAATTTAACATTTTTTTTCATAAATATGAGTGATCTAGATCACTAACTTTGATTTATATTAAAATCACATCCTCTCTTCTTTTCTTCATAGAACCTTACCGTAGCTCTAATATTATTTGTTGAGTATGGAGAACATCAAAAAATGTAAATAAACTAAAAATTCAGAATTTCAGATATTTTAACAACACATATCTATTCAAATCTTTAAGAGAATGGATGTACTAGTCTTTTTTGTTATATATATTTTCTATTTTCTCTATTTTTTAACGATATGAAATTTAATTACTTACACCTAAATTTAACAATTTTAAAACTTTTTTTGAATTGAAAAAATTGAACGATATAAGATAAACTATAATAACAAAAAAAATTGAATTGCTCAAAATAAATTAAAATGAAATGGAATAGAATAAAATTGAATAGTATTTATTCTATTATATCGCTACTACTATTTTTCTTCATATGAGAAATTTATTCTGTTTAATCTTATAATATTTAAATAATAAAATGAAATATCAAATCTATTTTATTCTAATATGTTCCATTGAATTTTAGTATATTCCATTTTTCATTTTTATTATTAAAAATATTTACACGAAACTTAAAAGAAAAATAATTTATTTAGGTTTAGAAATAGCTAGTGAAGTATAATTAACTAAAGAAAAAAAAAGATAGTTATTATAGCTATATAGATGGGAGGTAACGGGGAACAAAAAGTCAGTTGGATCACATGCAAATCACATTCTTTTTATCTTTCTCTCTTCTACTTCTCTTCTTTTCATACTGTGGCCAATGAATGTTTAAAGATAGAAAAAACAAAAAATAAAGTTGATATAGAGTGATTACTAACCAACAAAAAAAAGAAAAAGAAAAGAAGAATGGTTAAATTCCACATCCACATTCCATATTCCACAGTTTGAAGGCTGCTCCTATATACTCCTTAATCCAAGGGATTCATTCCATGACATGATGAAACCACCTTCTCTTCTGGCTATCTATATTGGTCCCACTATATTATCATCATCATCATTTCATGCAAATAAATGACCCACCTTCTCTCACCTCCATAACTTTCTTAAAGTGGTAAAATAATATTTCTGATTTGCCAGCCAATAATGCATATATATATCACTGCACCATGTTCATCATGTATATATTATGGAGTATATATTCACTGAACTGAAAATAGATAGGGTTTTAGTATTATTGTGTTTTTGAAAATCATTTGTTGTGTTTGGATGATTCCAACTGTCTATTTTACTAGAATTTGTTGTGTGTATGTATGTAGATAATTTCATGCATGTACTATATAGATAGGTAGAAAGTATAGAGATACATTTGACAACTAATTTTCCACTAAAGAAGAACTTTTTTGGTGTAGACAATCATGTGTGATATAAAGTTGTTTTCTCTCCAAGTAATCAGATAGTGATGAGGGTCTCATTGTTAACCATGGAAATGTTTTGCCTTTCTCATGACTCTATCGAAATTCTGTTGAGCCAGCCTATGTTTATGATAAAAAAGAGTATACTTTAAATGAATTAGTTTTGGTTTAATGAAAGATTAAGGTAAAAGTAATTTGTGTATGAATATATAGTTAGGATCATAAGATTGTCGTTAAAGCTTGATTTGGAGCAATATTGCATTCCATGAATGACAGTTCAAAACGAAAGTGTAGGCTAAGTTAATAATTTACATATAGTTTGCAAATTCTAATTTCAATGTCAGAAGTCAATATTGATAAGTTGAATACTATCTTCTATGTTTAAACTCAGATAATTAAAGCTGTGTGTGAGTTTTTGGCTATTAGACCATTTACAACGGGTGTTGAATAGCTACAATAGTGTGTTGAATCATGTGTTTAATGTGATGTAGATTAATTGGTGTTGAATACTTTCAACGTGTTGAATAAGAAAAGAGTGGGGGTCACCTAAAGTATGTGGCAAAATATTATTGGTTGTTGTGTATGTTTAGATTTTTATTTCATAATAATTATTTAATGTAAATTATTTTTTAGTAAATCAATTTTTTATTTATTTTTATTTTCACCAAAATTCATCATTTTTTTTGTCTATAAATAGAAATTTGTTTCATTTGATTTGGATACACAAAAAAATTTCACTTTTTTCTCTCAATTTTTTCTATTTAGCCTTCAAAAAATTCTTTAGCTCTAGACATCTTTGTAGTGAAATGGATCCCAACAATAATCCTTTTAACACCCAAAATTCTACTAATTATCCTTAAAAATATAAAATTGGAAGAAAAAAATTAAATAAATTACTAAATTAGAAATATATAATTGAGATGTAGAAATATAATCATAAAAATAAATATATAAAAGAAAATAAGAATAAGAAATAAAAGTAGTAGGGTAGGGTGTTGAATTTTATTAAACAAAATTATTGTAGTGAGTAAAATTTGAATGTGTGTTGAATGATGAGGTGGAAGAGAGAAGATGATGTGAAACATAAAAAATGAAAAAGTAGGGTGTTGAATAACTAAACCATTGTACATAATCTTATAATATTTTCATTTGCCAATCACATTCATCTTCATAAAATAATGTAGGTGATGTAACTCGGTTGATATGTACAAATTGAAATAAATGTTACCTGATTGGTTAAAGGTTCAGTATTGCAAAGGACATTTATTTGTATTTCTTTTAAATGTAATGTTTTAAATAAATAATTATTATACACAACTTTTAATAATAAATTAACATAATTATAATCATTATAAGATTCAGGATAATTAAGTGGTAGTATATAAAAAATAATTTAATAATTCTAATTTAATATTATTAAAATTTTTAATATTTTTTAAATTTAAGTAGTGAAAAATGTTGAAGTTGAAATATTATTTTAAAAAATAGTTTGAGATAAGTGAGAAAATACAACACCCATAAAACATCTGAGAAGAGGTTTCAATCAGCATAAAAAATGTTTGGTTGAAAAACTCTAAAGAGAACCACAAACATTAAAAAAAAAAAAAAAAAGTCAATAAAATAGAAAGAAAGAAAGAAAAAAGTCGCACAAACAAATTCCAAGAGAAAAGTTTTGGACACACAAAAACCAATCCCAATAAAGAATATGTTACATCTCACACCAATAAGACTATTAGCAACAAAAATTGTTAACTCTATGAAAAATAAGAGAGCCGTTAACCAAATTTCGTAGTTTTACCGTGAAAATTGGTAATCAACTCTAATTTTTTATTAAAGGTTATTTTGCGAGATCGATTAGTGAATCTTAGGACACAGTGCTTAAATTCTTCAAGTGTTTACGAAAATGACCAATGTCTGGATGATTTCGACACAGTTCTAAATCCCTTTGTGTTTTTAGAAAGTAATTTCAAGACAGTTTAAAGCGAAACTTTGATCGAAAGAAGAACTGGAACCGAAATTAAGACAAAGTAAAAGAAGTAAATGACATGACATTAATTGAAAAAGAAATGGTGATTCGAACATATATTGCACTTGCCATACTCATTTTCGCTTGGGTACTCTGAGTTTTGCGTGAGTTGTGAGTAAGTTTGAATACCCTAAAATCTAATTACAAAGATTTATTTATAATACAAATAAGTAACAATTTCGTGGCAGACTCTTTCTCTATGTGCACCACGTGTGTGTTAACTTTCCAACTGCTTCTCTATAGTAACTGCCCACTCTATACACGCTACTTTTGTCGCTCCGTTCTTTATACTTTTTCTTCACAAAAATATTCTAAGTCCACCAAACTATCAACCTCCTTTGCACATCCCTTTGTGTAGACTCTAAATCCCCTTTGAAAACGACTTCCCATGTGCTACTTAGCTGGATTTTGCTTCTGTCGAAATCCCAGCCAACACAAAGCTAAGTTATTGACACTCCAGCAAGTGTTGGTTAAGATACATAATATGGTTGTGAAGTCAATAAAATAAAGAACATAAGTTTGTTATTGATTTATCAACATACCATTTTTAACTTTGAAAAACTTTTTTTTCCAGATCGTTCATGTTTGTTGAATATCTAGAATAAATAATTTTAATTTTTTAATAGTCCAAACAATAGAGTGCTAAATCAAATCACATACATATCATCTTAATCCTAAGGGGACGTTTGTTTTACGGTATAAAAAATTAATCCCAGGAATAATTTTCCCAAGCATAACATTTCAAGGAATAAGTTTTTATAAAAAGTGTTTGGGAAGTATTTTAAAAAGTCTAGGAATCTTTTATTTTTAAATTATTTTTAATTAATAATATATTATAATTATAGATAGAAAATAATAATTATAAATAAAATAGTATGCAGTAGTGGAGGTAACTACTATTTTGGTGGTAACAGCCGGGAATAAAAGATTCTCACACTTATGAGAGGGGACTAGAAAGCCATTAAACATGGGAAAAATTCTTTCCTGGGTATAGTTTTTTCCTAGGAACAATTTTTCATTCTTTTAAATAAATTTTTTCTAGAGCGAAGAGAAATTGTCACCTTAAAATTATCTGATTTTAGTGATTGTTTGAATCTGACATAAGTCATATTCTCGATTCAATCGATTAAACTAGTTATTCGATCCTATTTTCCTTACCATCACAAAATCAAAATGGTGCACCTCTTTAGTTTAAATTAAAATTGAAACTATGAGGATAATATTAAATATGAAGTATTTTAGATTAAAATTAAAGGTCTAAAAATATGAAGACTAAAGACTCATCCTTACTTGTCTTAGGCAAGGGCCAGCCCATATTTTAGGTTAAATTATGAAGATATAGCCGGCAATTTACACTTCAACAATTTACATTTCATTTTATATTAAATAACTTGTGATTAGAAGGTTATAGAAGACGTTGGTTTTAAGGTGAGAATTTATTGATTGATGAATTAAATTATGAATCTTAGTGCAGTACACTAGAAAGAATTCCTAATATAAGAGGGACCGCAAACACGTACTGTTGCCAAAAGTGTAACAAACATCCTATTATGGTCCGGGGCTTCTTTGGTGTTGGCTTTATTTGCAGAACAAGAGTGAAGCTGCTATCACGTCCCACCCAAAAAAGCAAAGTGGACGCACAAAACTTTTTCGTTTTTAAATAAAAGAGCATTTTTGCGTACAATTATGTAAGACAAAGCGTACTGCCCCCTATTTTTTTGATGGTGGAGTTGGGGAGACTAACGTGAAAATTTAAATTTATGGTGGGTTTTTATTTTAGCTTTTCAATTTACACCAATGATGAAACTAAGAAAATATTACACATATAAAGCAAAAAAGCAAAAGAAAAATAAAAGTGAATTATCAAAACTATGTATATATTCCTGATTTATTTTGACGATTTTATGGGTTATTTATTAAATATTGATCCTCATTGAACTTAAGATTTTTTATCTTTAATTGACCAAATGTTCATAGTTACAAAAGATTTAGACGTCACATATTCATTCAAAATCTTAAGATAAATGTGATATAGATCACTTCTCTTATAAATTCAACATTTTCTCAATTTTTAATCGATATGAAATTTTAGCACAATTTTCATACTTAAGACCCAACAACTTTAACAAGAGGATAAGGGTTTTTGAATCCAAAATTTTGAGATAAAGATAAATAAATGAAACCTCCAAACAAAACAAATTAGAACATGTCAATAAAAAATTATTGTTTTACAATTTTCAGTTGTTGTTATTTAGCATTTGACGAATTTTTGGATAATAGACAATATTTTAATAGATAATATTTTATTTGTAATTGTGCAAACTAAATGATTATTTGCGGCCTATACGAACAAGTCCTAATGGTTATCAAACTTTTTGGGATTGGGTTATAAAGTTCTAACAAATTCGAGCTCAAATTTTAAAATTCAAACCCTATATTTAAAAGACTTATAGCTAATCGATCCATATGAATGAATTCGAAGACTCTAATTGTATGATTTCAAAAACAGTTTTTGAGAGGTGATGCTCGAGGAGTTAGTAGATTTTGTGGGTTAAATTGTGTGAGATTTGTAAGCCTAAGACAATACTTGACTTGATGGAGTAGGATAGAACAAAATGTAATGTGACACACTTAATTCAAAAGTTTGAATTGATAAAATTATGAGTAGGAATTCATTTCATCCCTATTCTATTATTTACCTTAATTATAATTACCTCCAATGTGGAAGGAATAGTAACTTTATTTCATTTTATCATGAAATATCCTAATAATAGAATGAATATTTATTCTACTATATTTCTTTTAAAATACTCAAACTAAGGGTAGAGGGTTCCGAGGTAAAAGATCTTCATGTCATTAATCTCACTTTTCTTAATAAGTGGTGTTCTATATTTGTTTTAAAATACTCAAACTAAGGTTAGAGGGCCCCGAGGTAAAAGATCTCCATGTCATTTGTAGATGTTTTGATTGGCTGCATTTTATGGTAAAACATTCATGTGTATTCTGTTGTCTTGACTAAGGTCATGACATGTGGTGTGTAGTGTTAAAGGTTATGCAGGTTCTGGTTGTGTAAGCTAATACATGCTGTGAGTTGGATGTCATGCTCGACGTCATGACATCAGTGTTTGACAGCAGTAGCTGCTACATTTTCTATTCTATTTCTATTATGTTTCCTTATTTATCTCAGTCTTTATTTTGGGAAACTAAAGATTGTGCTGATTGTACATCAGGAATAGAACAAATCATGGGCTGTCTTTTTGGCACCCTGATATGTGAGAAGCAGAGAATTGAAGTGAAGAATACTGTTTGCTGTGATTTATGCAGAATAGGTACAACATCAAGATGTTCTATGGAATGTCACGACATGCTCTGTGACATCAGTATTTGACAGCAGTTACTGTTATATTTAGCTGTCACGCGCCTGCTGAGCTGGAATATAAAGATTCAGTAAAGTACTCAAAAGATGCAGAATATTCTATGGAATATTATGCAATCCTATGTGGCGCAGGTTTAAAGGTCAAGAGAATCAAGATTAGAATATTCGAGAATTATGCAGTTTCTAATTATGAAGATAAATTAGGAAACTTATGATTGAAGACCTTGTTTTTAGCAGAAAGTTTTCTGTGATTTGTAACAGCAAATAATGTTGTGATTGTAAGCCCAAGTCCAGTTGGGAATAGGTTATAAATAGGAAACTTTGTAACCTAGTTTAGGAAGCTAGCCGAGTATTGACAAGATGTAGTTTTTAGGGTTAGCCGTGTAGGTGAACCTCCCGGTTTGTGGGAAGGTCACTGATTTGTGCCTCGAAGCCTGTAGGTAAGAGGTTTGTTTTATTCACTCAGAAGTTGTAAAGCAATGAGTGGAGTTGTGTGCTTGGAGGAAGCTTTGAAGCAACTCTAAGATATGTTTATTTGTGTGCTTTGAATGTTGGTAATTAAGCCGTCGATGCAGTGGCTGAGTTGTTGACTGCTAGACATCATTGCTATGATTGGGAGTGGAATGGAGATATTCCATATCTAGGGAGAACCTAGGTAGAAGGGTCATTGGGTAGTGATTAAGTGAGGAGTTGTAAACTGGGAGTTTAGCTCTAAATTGATACTGCTAATAGTGGACTTCATCCCTGGCTTGGTATGCCCCCAGAGTAGGTTGATTGAACCGAACTGGGTGAACAATTCTGTTGTGTTGTTATGTTTCTGCATTGTTTATTTGTAAGTTCAGTTTGGATGTCATAACATCGTGCATGACATCAGTGTGTGATTTAATGACTGTGCTAACACAGAATCTCTGCTAAGCAGATTTGTTAATGTTAACTGAACTGATATGGGATCCCAACACTTCCAGACTTCTGGATGTTAGATGTAATAAATAATTGAGGGATCTGTATGTACTGCCTCAGCCAAGCTGATGACAGACCAGATGTCACAACATCGTATATGACATCTGGGGTCTGTCTTACCAGAATTTCATCATTAATCTCGCTTTGCTTAATAAGTGGTGTTTGAGGTTTGCTTGTAAGAGGATACTCAATCTCAAGTTGTTTTTTCTTATTTGGGTTCCCTTGTAAATGATCTCTGCTCTTATTCTTATTGGTGAAAAAAAGGATATTTTTACTCGAGACAAAGGCGATCTTAACTTTATAATGATTCTCGAATGGGGTGGGGCAGATTTTGTTAAATGTTTAATTTTAGAAGTTGTTCAAAATTTTCGACTAAAAAGGATTTCATGATTTGTGATACAGACCATTGGGTCAAGAAGGCGAGAGAACGAAACGTTACTTTAAGGAGGTTCTTGTTCATTTGAATGGAGGTTCTAGTTGATAATTAATTTTTGGTTGTTAACATTATTTCTCTTTCTCGTGCTAGGGACTTTTGGACTTAGAAGCACGGTGAAAATTAACTTTATTCCATGAGTTCGGCATATTTGACTATCTTTGTTACTTCACGGGAGGGAGATTACCATTTAGAGGAGATGGTAACAAATTTGAATGGAAAGTCATTACTTTTGCTAGAAGTTACTCTAAAATAGGGTGCTTACTTGCTTAAACCTTTCTAGTCGGATTTTCTTACCCAACCCAAGTCTTATTTTGTGTATGCTTTGTTGGTTGTTTGACAAATTAATTAACCATTTATCTCTCTTTTATGAGTCTGATTTTTAGGAGTGATATATGATTTTAGGTGGTTAGAGTTGAAATTGGTTTTGTCATTGAATTTAATTTGTCTATTCGAGGGTTTTGAAACCTAGGGTGTTAGATTAAATGCCTAAGTATTTTTTAATTTGTCATTTGATTATGCAGTCCACCTAAAAGTTTCATAATGATTTTGACTTCTTTAATAAAAGAGTTACAATCAAAGAATAAGTGAACAAGAGTAAACTCTTTTTTTGAAAATGGTTTCTAAGAAAAACTTTTGTGCATGCATGTACAACTTTTGAGCGAGATTTATAATTATTCATGTACTTAAGTTGCTAGAGTTGTTTAGTGGTTTTATTGAGCTCATTTTATATGAGGCGGATTTAGTTGAATGAGTAATGAGTTTCTCCTTCATTGAGTAGGTTCTCGAGCTTTTGTATGTTGGCACGTTCTTGATATTTTTGGGATTTCGTCTGTTGACACATTTTTTATGTTTTTGAGGTTGTTGATTTTTCATTATTATTCTTTCTTTCTCTAGTTATAGCTTTTTTGAGTTTTATTTTGGTTTTCTTGTTTTTATACTATCTATAGTTTAGTTTTTTTCCGATTACTTCTAATATTCTTTATACTCTTGATTTTTTTTTGTTAATTTATATATTATTGTATTTGTCATTAAAAAATAAAAGAAAATTAGTTTTTAAAGTTGTGCTTTCAAACCACATTAGATATTAGATGTAGATGTTACATGTATCATCTAAATCTTAAAACACTATATTAAATTTATAAATTCAACATTTTATTCATTCATAGATAATGGAGTAAATATTGGAGAATCAATAGATTTTGACGTCACACATTCTTCTAAAATTTTAAGGCAATTGGATATGGGCCACCTCCCTTGTAAACTCAACATTTCCATTTGAGACTTTAACACTTTCACATTTGAAATCCAACACTTTGAAATATCATGATCAACTTTTAAGAATTAAAATAATTAAAACTTTATTTAGCTCATTACATACTTAGGCCATGAAGAGAAGAAAAATAAAGGACAAGACAAGTATGTATATATGTATACACAACAAGTACGGTCAATTTCCAGGATACTTCCACAAGGTACCATAAATCCACTCACCTCCCGAATTCCAACACTATTGCCCTAAAAGAATATTGAGTTTTACATGTTTCTGGCAAAAGAACAAACGTTCCATTTACTTGAAGCTTTTCTTCAGAGCGCAATATCCTTCAAAAAAGCAGAAGCTGTGGGCATAACTTACTACAAAGATGGAATATAACTTTGACTGCAGAGAGGTATTGGAGTCCCAAAATATGATTTCAATGAAAAAGATACAAAGAAAAAAAGAAGCATATTTGTATGATACAAAGTGGAAGAAGCAGGCCTATTAGAGAAGACTGGTTTATACAGACCCCACAAAGAGAAAACAAGAAAAAAGAAAGTAAAAAAACAGCTTTATAGTTGTGTATGGATGAGGTTGTGTATGATTGAAACTCTCTTTTTTACATGTACATTTCATATACACATCATATATATAACTATACATATATTTAAATTTTTATAAAACACATATAATTATAAAACTATTTTCTTTTGAAATTTACCCGAATTCTTTGGTGGGTGCAGGGTTTTAAAAAACAGACTGCGACCGCAAAAACGACTGCGACAAAACAGTTTTAGCAGATGTCGATATCGATACCGGTATCACTGTTTTCTATATTAAAGAATAAATTATAGATAATTTATAACGCGACGACCGTAATCAGTGTCGCAACATCTGTACCGCTCGAAATTGCAAAAACATGTATGCGACCGCAACGCGACTGTTACCGTTTTTAAAAATCCTGGTGGGTGTATAATTTAAACATTTTTTTTTGGTAAATTAATTTTAAATGATTTTAAAATTATTGATTTAAATAAGAGGTTGGTGATCTCTAACAATGTCATTGAGTTACCTAAGAATTCAAATGAAAGGGGCATGATGAGTATGACAAGACTAAGATCAGCTGGAAATTGAGGTGGGAGGTGGTGGAAGTGGAGAAGGTGGTGGGAATGATAATTATAATAGAAAAGATTGCAAGATAGATAGTTATAATCATTATTCATGGTTGAAGCAGATTCACTTTCCTCTTTGTCATCACTTTCTAAAGCATGATTAGAAAAAAGTTCACCAATCTTCTCCACCTCCTTCCAACAAAAGCACTCTTTTCTTTAGTCCTTTCTACATATTCATCCATCCCTTTATAATATTGCCAACTCAAAATGTCACCAAACTTGGGAAAATGTTCACGAATCTTGCATCTCAAGTGTACTGAAAAGAAAACATTGCTTTTATTCCAAGTATTTCACTATGAGATAACCCTAGTATTTAAAGATTTGACTAGTATGTTTTTCTATGAGATAACCCTTTCTTCTTGAACATTGTTTGCATAGTAGATATATAATTATACTCCCTTCTATCTTAATTATAGTAAATTATAATTAGAAGAAAGTGATCCACACACAAAAAAAATCTTGTTTATTTTTTACTTACTACTCCCTCTGTGTCTTTTTAAGTGTCATTTTAGTATAAACCTCTTTAACCAAAATAGTGGATTATTAGAGTTATTTTTTTATTATACCCTCGTTTATTTTCTCTTTCCAAATAAATTCAATAATCACTCTTTTTTTCAATGACTAATTAAGGAATTTAGTGAGAAAGTAAGGGTATAAATGATAAATTATAACATTGAACTATAAAAATAACACTTAAATAGAACAAAAAAAAAATCATCTAAAACGACACTTAAAAAGAAACGGAGGGAGTAATTCTTTTTTTAAAAATTTAATTATTTATTTTTAATTAATAATTTTTTTTTAAATACTAACATAATTACTAATTAGTTTTCCTAAAAATTTTATCTTCTATAATAATAACTAAATTACTAACAAATATTTTTCAATTTTTTAACTATTTAAATACCAAAATGTTTACTAATATTTTTAAAACGTTATAAAAACTAATGTATTAACCTATTTATAAAAGAAAAATTTATTAAAACGTTTTTTATTTATAAGAAAATACAAACAAAGTTATTTAAAAGTTTTTAATAGTATTAAATTTAATTTCAAAAAGGTTAATAAATTAGTATATAAATTAACTAATATTAACTAACATTTTTTTTTGTGTAAGCAAGAAATATATTAACGGGAGAACTAAGGGTTCTCCAACCTTGTTACACAAGACCGGCATAAAATCGATAAAAAAGCGAAATTACAAACCAAATACAATCACGATAAAAAAGACAACGGGTCTTTACAAAAATCGTAAAAGTTACATTTGGAGTATGTAATATCACCAAAGGAGGACCACCTCCACATCAAAAATTTGATTTTCCACACTATATCATTTATATTCCAAGCTTCATTTTTGAAGCAAACGCCATTCCTTGTCAACCAAATAATCCAACAAGTGGCCAACCAAAACACCCCTAATTTACCTTCTTTAATTCTCTTCGAACGACTCATTGCAAACCATTCCATAAAAAGTGGGATGCAATCCTCCTCCTTCCAACCCGAAAAATTCACCCACTCACCAATATCTTTCCAAACAAGTCTAATTACATTACATTTGAAGAAAATATGGTCTCTATCCTCCAAGTGTAACCCACAAAATACACAATTTAAAGTAGAAGTAGGAAAAGCAATACCTCTAACTTTCAAAAGATCTTTGGTTGGTAGTCTATTCACAAAAAGTCTCCAAGCAAACGCTTTAATTTTATAAGGAATCTCCATCTTCCATATCTTTTCCAACACTTCATCATTCTTATTAATAGGGCCAAAAGGAATTCGCCGGAAAGCATACCGACGATAACATGATGATACCGTAAATATCTTATCCGTTTCAATATTCCATCTCACGGTATCCTTTTCCAAATTACAACCCGCAAAAGTTTCCAAAAAGTTCCTTAAAGACGCAAACTCGGATAATAAACCCGCCTCACCCGCATCTACCAACGAAATGCCCAAATCTCCCCATTTCCATACCCCATCACTCCACCCTCCCATCACCGCTACGGACACATTTTTCAACAAAGATATATCATAAAGTTCCGGAAAAGCTTCCGACAAACAAACATCATTCAACCAACAAACTTCCCAAAACGGAGTGCTATAGCCATTACCAACAATAAAACAAACTTTAACACGTTAAAAATAACACTATATTAGCAATATATACTTAAAATTATATTAACTGTATTAAAATTAACATTATATTAACTAACATTATTAACTAGTATTTATTAATTTCAAATTTTAAATTTAGTATCTGGATCCAAAATAATAACATATAAATTAACATCTATTTTCATTCAAATTAACAGTATAAATTATAATAACACGCATACATTTAACGGTACAAATTGCATATCTAAGCATAGAGTAATACTTTAGTATTTTAATTTATTTTATTTGTGAAGAAAAGACAATTTATAAATTAAAAGAAATTGGACCTACCTTTCTATACAAGGAAGCAAGGTCATGATACCAAATACTATTTGGGATATTGGAAGTCATTTGGGTAATACAATTAGCTATCTTTGTTGGATTGTCTACTAACAAACTCGATTTGGGCTACCACAAATTCCATTAGAAAACTTTCCCATTTCTCTTAATATTTATTTTTAGTAGTTGTTCATTAGACTTAAATATTTCTTTGAAACCTTATAAGTGTGTCATGCTGCTCATTAAAAATTTGTACATAATTTACCTTTCGAACGCTGTATTATGTTTTTTATACAATTTCACTCAAAAATGACTAAAATAATGTATTCGAAAGTTAACTTTCGTGTAATATAATTTGTGGATAAAATACAGGTATATTTGAAGGAAATAGTCAATTTAAAAAATTTATGTGAATATTGCTGCAAAATAAAATCGTAAGAAATTTTAGAATAAAACCCACAGAAAAATTCAAATGAAATCTTGCATGTCTGAAAGTTAAATTTTGAGCACATTCATTATTGCATGAATATACTTGAAAATGTTAAACCTAAGGAATTTATTGCGCAGAGTGCAGGATGGATATGGAAAATAACTTCTCATGGCGAATGGTTATTTTTAAATTTTCATAATTTTTTTTAAAAATTTTCATAGGATTTTGGAAAAATATATAAAGTGTATTGAGAAACTCCTTTTCTTTTACTAGCCTTCCTTCCAGTATATCGTTTCCAATTTGATATTGAAACACAGTTGAGAAGTACTTGAAACATAATTTTTCTTATCTTCAAAAAAGCAACATTAAAAAATAAATTAAACTTCAAAACACCATATCAGACATTTTTTTGTCAACCTATTGCTATAAACAAAAACAACAAATATGTCATAAACACAATTATTTATGTTTTATTTAAAATAAAAATACTCACACAAATGATGGATAAAACGTGCGACCACCGTCCACAAGTAAATAAGTTCAAACTCGTTACTCATGAAAGAGAAGCTGTATGCTGCAAATATAATTAATGGTCTTTGAAATCAAGATTTTTTATTTTAATTGCATTGGCTGTTAGGTTTTCCCAAAATTATCTGCTACGTTTTTTTCGTTTTTTCATTATTCCTTTGTTTTATGGGCTTGATCTCCCTAAGGCCCCAAGGCCCAATCCTACTCAACTTAATTTACATAGAAATTAACTTGTCACCCCACAGTTTTATTTTGCACTTTTCAAGACCAAAATACTCAAATCAATAAAATTTACCATTTCATAAAATTCATAAGTAATTATCGAAAATTTTAAATTTCTGGGACGATACTGGAAATTTTAAAATTTATGGTGTTTTTCTAAGACATTTTAACTGGAAATTTTGAAATTTCCGGTAGTTCAATTGTTTTAAAAAAAAGCAGAAATTTCATAATTTCCGCTAGTTTATTTTTTTTTGAAAAATATCAGAAATTTCATAATTTCGGTAGTTCATTTTTTAATTAAAATTTTTTCCTTGATTATTTGTTTTAGTGAGGACCAGGGGTAGAGATGGTTCCGTTGCGGGCACGTTTGTTGATAGAGTGGATGATCAGGCACGGAGGGATGAGGCAGAGGCTTCCTAGCTACGAGCTAGAAGACATCCTCAGACCGATTCTCATCGGAAACAGATGGTTCCGCGCACCCCGACGCCGGACTGCTAGAGTTACGACGGAGAAGGAGGCACATGTACTTGTGCTTGTGGCTGAGCATGGACCTGTGGAGGAGCCAGTTGTTCTTGTACCTGCTGTCGAGGAGCCAACAGTGGAGAGGAGGCAGCTGTGGTGGTGCCTGCTGTGGTGGAGAAGATACCTGATATGGAGTAGTTGGTACCCGTTGTATAGGTGGTTGTTGAGGAGGCTCTGTAACACCCCATTTCTATCCGGCGAATATTAATAAAATCAGAGTACAATATACAATGAGATGCTACAATTTTCAACTTTTAAAAACAATCAACATATAATTTAATCGCATGTAAAACAGATACATAACACATCACATTCGGATGAACCGATAACAACATACTTTAGTCTTTGAAACCAAACAACTTTTTATTAATTACGCAGCGGAATCACAATATTCAATTTTAAATAACATATCATCTTGTTCATCTAAAACAGCTTGAAAACATCATGGTACTTCTTAAAATTCAACTTAAAATTCAGTAACATAAAACAAAGACAACAACTAAACAACTATCGTCTATCTCCCCGAATGTTACGTATTAGAGCGACATCACCGACTCGAACTATCGAAGCTAACTAGTCTTCATTCTTGTTTACCTGCACGTTACCAACAGAGGGCAACACTCAAACAGAAGGAGTGAGATATCTACCGATATGAATAAGCGTATGATAGATAATATATTAGGATTGGATCATACCAACTTACCACTTCATAGCTTATAACAACAATTAATATGACAAGTCATCAATATAATATTACACAAAATAATCACCTTAATATCACAACAAAATCTTCACAACAAATTTACAACGTATTCATCATCACAACAAAATCATCAATAGCATATAACAACTTAAAATGCGACTAATAACAATGCACATGCATGTGGTACCATTGGAGCAGAACTCCTAACTTAGAAACTGCAAATTAATGGAGGCATCAATAAGCCATAAGTCTTCAACTTAATATTTTTACAATCTAGGCCAACTTACAGAGCATTAGCCCCCCAACTTGTTAATGTGATGTATGCGACGCAATATGGATGTCATACAACAACAATAA
Organism: Vicia villosa; assembly: GCF_029867415.1. Classification (NCBI taxonomy): domain Eukaryota; kingdom Viridiplantae; phylum Streptophyta; class Magnoliopsida; order Fabales; family Fabaceae; genus Vicia; species Vicia villosa. Next base: position 30,908,525 of record NC_081182.1, on the reverse strand, counting down.
CAATTCATCAACAACACAACAACTTAGCAACATTGTACCATAAATCAACACAAATAATTCAACGGCAATTCAACAACAAATCAACATTGGCCATAAAGCCTACGACTTTATCTTGCCAGTAATTAGAGGAAATTCAACTAAATTCATCACCACCTACAAATTCACATTTTTCAACTAAGTACTCAACAAATCAAATCACCAAAACACGCCACAACTGTTCCCTAATTACTCGGACAGTTTTCAACTAAAAATGGTTAATTAATTTATCGGCTAAAACTACTAATATTGTCGTCATGTAGTGATATTATCAAACCATACTGCTACTACTGTTTCACTAATATTATCCTTCTGCCAAAACTACTAGTCCTGCTATTTTAGTGCTACTAACCAATGTCTCCGTTAATAATACACTACTATGTCATTCCCTTATTCTGCTATTACTTATTCCGCTACTGCTACTAAATTCCCACTGTCAAATTAGTACAACACTGCTACTAAAATATTTTTGCTACTCAATTAGTAGTCTACTACTAGTTATAATATATATTATTTCTGCTACTAAGTATACCTCTTCTAAATATATTACTTCTGCTAAATATTCTTCACTAATACTGCTTCTGCCAATTTTCTGTTACCAAGCATCTCTCATCTATTTACTGATATACACTATTAAAATATACTACATGTCACTATATTTTCCTCTGCTATTTATTAAGTATACTAATGTTTCTATCATTGAATTATCCTATTGCTACGTCGATGAGTTTATTATTTCTATTACAACTTCATACTAGATCATCTCTGTTGGTTATAACAATAATCCGCTATTGAGGCTCTTACCGACTTATCTCGTACCAATTATATACATGTACTATGTAGTAAGTTAATTGAACATTTAATTCCACTACTACCTTGCCAAAAAAATTCCTATGAACTAAGTTATATATGCGTATATCATGAGACACGGAAATAAGAAAATATAATATAAAATCTGGTGCCCTTTGCCTTGCACTACAAGAAGACCGCCCCACCCCTTATACCATAAAGGGCGCCCATCCTTCATCTGTGGCCCCCATCCCATAACATGGGGCGTCCATCTCACCTCCTGCTTCTATTTGGGGCGCCCACCCCACATGGTGTGGCCCCCGCCCTATACTTTTGGTGGCCCCTGCCACCTGTGTCCATCTTCATCTCCTTCCACAAATTCTTCTGTATTTTTCTAAAATCGTCTCTCCGATTTTCAGTTTTATGCTCTTTCAATTTCACCATATATAATCACTATATCAACATCAATATTATATAACTTCCCGCACACGAATTCTCATCGATTATCATGTTACTTATTTCAAATTAAACCAACGAATATCACAACAATATCAAGTTGTATGAAACATTCACAACAGTCAAGAATTACCCAGAAATCAAGGATTACACATAGAGAGGCAATTTATACAAACCGAATCCCCACATATTAATCATCATATACCCGGTTATATAGTCAAAACTCCACCCTTACCTTGGATTGGAGACCGCTCTATAATTCTCCGATTGAATCCGAGATTCGGCGTAGATTCCAACCTTTGCCTCTCCTACAACTTTTCCTTTTCACAACAACTCTTCGTATCTTTACCAAACCCTTGTGCCTATTTTTCTGATAAATCTAAAGAAAACTCTCACTGCTACTTCTAAATCCTTTTTCTTATTATTCCACTTAATCAATTTAATATCATTATTATTTCCTTATTCTCATTGGGCCTAATATTCACACCCCTAATAATGCTACTTCTAACCATTCAAAATCCATAATAATAATAATAGTTATTCTAATACTATTTCTTCAATTTAATCAACCAATTTAATTCGACTAATAACACTACAGCTTAAATCAACATTTTACAATGATTCACACTTCGACAATTTAGTCGGAAAATATTCGAAAATATTTAATTAAATAAATAATTAAATATCGAGCATTACAGGCTCCTGAGGCGCTTGATGAGGTATCTCATGGTGATACAGATGCCACGACACACGTGTCTATAGTGCCATCAATTCATACTGATGGAGCCTTTTTAGGTTGACCTAATAACATGTCCGTGCTCACAGGATATGTTGACCATGTCGCATTCCGTATATGACAGCAAGAGGTATATATGCTATATTTTTTTATTACAAATTATTCATTATGGATCGATTGACTATCTAAAAGTTTATTGATTATTTTTTAAATTTTGTTTCTTACAATAGCATCCAACGTTGAAGGTCGCATCCTATGGCTCGAAGTTAAAGAACTTACCAGAGGGGAAGATGCCTGCGCTGGTCAGGCGTATTGTTACTGGCTTTAGCCTGCTGGAGTTCACCGATTGCTCAATTACCGTGCTTGACGTCTCCCTCCTGTCAACTTTTGTTAAGAGGTGGCACCCTGAGACATCATCCTTTCATCTTCCATTTGGGGAGATGACTATGACATTGGATGATGTTTCATCGTTGTTTTATATTATCATCGCTGGTACATTCTTCACTGGTTCTCATATTAACCAGGGGACGGCGATGGCACACTCTATAAAGGATCTGGAGGTTTATGAGGGTGTGGTGCTTGAGGAGTTTGTCTTTAACAGAGGCATGCACCTTCGGATGTCTCGGCTGAAGGAGAGGTACGATGAGCTTGTGGTAGCAGAGAAGTCTGAGGTTGTTGCTAGGACATACATGCTACATCTAATGGCATGTACTCTCTTTATAGATAAGTTTGGTGTTTATATAAATGTTTGCTATCTTTGGTTGTTCAGCCACCTAGACACTCCAAACTAAGCATGGGCTGTGGCGGTGTTGACTATGTTATACACGACACTTGGAGTTGCTTCCCAACTCGATACCAGAAAGCTAACTGGTTACTTGAGCCTATTACAGGTATACTAACATTTCTTTTTTGATTTTTTACTTTGTTACTTGAGCCTAGTTGTTGGATGTGATATTAATAATTTTTTATTTCTTCAGTGGTGGATATACGAGCATTTTCCCCGTATCTGTGATAGGAGATTGCAGCGTGTCCCAATGAGTGCTCCACTGGAAAGGAGATGGAAGGGTAGGCAGGAGTCTCGTGGTGATATTGTGGAGTACAGGAGGAGGCTGGATGCTCTAACAGTAGATGATACTGTATAGACACCATACACAGCTCATCGGCCCCATTGTGCATTCAAAGATGCAACATTGTATTCAGGGCATGTGAGGTGGGAGAACTACATGGCTAGACACCTGCATGAGAGGTGTATGTGACAATTTGGTTTTGTCTAGGGCATTGTTGAAGCGATAAAGCGGCAAGCAACAAAAGATTTGGAAATATTTATCCGGGAATTATCGTGTCCACGGAGATTGGTTGAGAAAAACTGTCGTTCGACTATCTCACGTTCTATGTTTCATGATTTGGGGTGCGGAAAGGTAAATGCGGGAAAAGTAAATAAAAGCAGATAAACATTCTCAATAGTCTAAGAGAAAGAGTTATGGAATTGTATTTCGTTCTACCCGTCTAATACTTAAATCCGAAGATCTATCGCTCGACACTCACAATACGCATCAACATCACTGGGCATCAATCGAGACGCCACATCGGTGCCCATGTCTGCAACACCGACGAAAGCTCAACCACACTATTCACATCAGCGATTTCTCCACCGACACAAACAACACGGAGGCATTAAACTCGATACCCACTACGATTGTTAGCCCTAAATCCATGTCTGCAATCCAGAAACTAACAGTTATCATTCCTAATCAAGATCTATGATGCCCATGTCTGCAACACCACAAATCCATAGCATTTAAGCAAAAAGATCAAGAACAACAACAATGATGATTTGTAGAGCAAATATATAAACGATCCCAAGATCCACAAATATACATACAATAAGAGTAGAAATATACATACAACACCCACCATTGGAATGAAACAAAGGGAAGAGAGAAGATGAACCAGAAAGATCTCATCGGTACAATGGAATCGAGACAGATCCATGATCAATCCACATGGTGTAGCATCCAATGGTGTTTCCTCAAGCTCTAAACTACCAAAAATGGATCAGAGCTCAACTTGTCAAGAAGAGATGATAAAAACCCTAAAAAATGTGTTTTTACAACATATATACAAAAACTGAAGTCGCAGACCGCGCTAAGCGGGCTGTTTTTTATTGGTCTTAAGTCGCCAGACCGCGCTAAGCGCCAAAATTTCTGCCAAACGTGTCAAAAATGCTCCCAGACCGCGCTTAGCGCGGTCAAGCCCGCTTAGCCCGCTCAACAGAAAAATGAAATCTTATTTTTGCCATATCTTGAGAACCGTAACTCCGATTTGCGCCCGGTTCGGAGCGTTGGAAAGCTTATTCCATGATCTATCTAACAATGAATAAATTGAAATCAAATTGATGATTTTTATCATCCTTATTTTGAGCTTTGTCCGCCGAAGAATTGTTAAAATCACGTGCTCGCCGCCGTGTCTTAGACACTTTATTCCTCAAAGCTTCGAACACGCATAAATACCTACAAAAAGACAACAAAACTATCAAATGGTATATATTTACACGAAAACGTAATAAAACCCAAACGATACAAATATACACAAAACGGGGAATTATTCAAACGATATTAACATAAAGTATCGATAAGTGCCACTATTTACATACACAAAATAACTACAATTTGGCACTTAACAGGCATCCCTCGTCCAATACCTGAGGCTCCAACTGGTGGGATTGACATATGGTTTCAGAGCCACATCATCTGTTTTGACCGTGAGATTAGAGCTATCGTAGTTTCGGTACAACATCCTTCATAGTGTGGGGATGGTTAGTTAGAGTGGTATCACAGTATATCACACTGTCGCCTCATACCACCGACTGCATGGTCTTCTGATGTTCCAGGGCCTTCTGGTGTCATGGTTTTGGATGCTGGGGTATGGGCTAACGACGTGTCGCCACCACCACCTCCACCTCCCGCAGCTGACCAGGATAGCCGCCTCCAGCTGATTAATGTTCTTGTAGATAACCTCACGGGTTTGGTAAACCCGAATAATGATATTTTTATCGGATTATCTAGGATAGCAGACATGGCCCGTGGGGGGCCTATGTAGACATCTTACATTTTGTTTGTATTATATGTATATTTTGTGACACAAACTTGTTATCGTCGTACTTATTATTGCATAATATTTTAGAGATTACATGATTCAAAGATGAACATAACATAAAACAATACAACATAAATTAAAAAACACTAAACATGAAAACCTAGCTACTACCAGATGATTATGACGTTTCAACATCTTCACTATATCGTCGACAGATCTTGTTATATGTGTATCCAACTCGATTGGACCTTTAATTATCCTACGGTAAAAAAAAATCACATGGCCTTGACATCTTCGTCGGTCTTCAACTCAATCAGGTTGAATTTACCCTTCCATTACTATCAATCCAATCTTCGTGAAACTCGATCTTTCTCACCGGTCTGTTATCGATATCAGGCACCAACTCGTTTAACTTGTCTATCAAGTTGGTGAAGGAGGGTTGTTTTAGTTGAAATACACTTCCACTTTAATCAGATAGTTAATATAATTATATTAACGTAAAAACTATATACTACAATTATATATAGATAAAACATGTTTAGTTTTGCATCTAAAATAGAATTCATATGATTATATATTACTTATTAATATTAATTATATGCGTAATTTTATTTTAAAAATAATGATTACTGAATGAATGAAAAGTGTTTTATAAATATATTTTGGTTAATATATAAACAGTTATGGTTAATATATAATTTTGTTAATATTATGTGGGATAAAATATGATTATATTTATATTTGTAAAAGAAAAAATATATTTATAATAATATTAAAATTAAATATTTTTGAATTAATATATAATTATTTTTAATTATTGACAAGTACGATAATACATATTTATTTATTTTTAATAAATAAAATAATTGTATCTTTAAAATTAATTTTAATTGATTATCATTATTTCTAAAGACATAAAATCAATTATCTATTTTTTAAAAATATAATGTGAAATAAATTTGATGAAAATCATATAAATTTAAATAAAGAGGAGTATAGAAAGAGAAACAAATCTAATCCATTAATTTGAATACATTAAAATTTAACGGTTATGATGAATTATTCTCATTTCTCATTATAACCAAGTGTTTTCACTTGAGTCGCCCATTATATATATATATATATATATATATATATATATATATATATATATATATATATATATATATATATATATATATATATATATATATATATATATATATATATATATATATATATATATATATAAAAGTTGTTAAGTCACTTAAGTGACATTCACGCCAATATTAGGATAATTTTGAATTTTATAATTTTTTATATTTATTATTCTTGTTTCATTCCGGAATCAGAAATATATAGAGTCAACGAAGGTTAAAAATTCACATGTGACAATAGGTATTTCACTTCTTCTAATCCATTTTCTCTATAATTCAAATTCTTTAACAATATTTTTACTATTTATTTTTATAATATTTTAGTTCTTAGTCATGTTTCTCAAACCATATATTCATAATGCCACTACTATTTTATGATCCAACTTCTTTAACAATATTTTTACTATTTATTTTTATAATTTTTTAGTTCTTAGTCATGTTTCTCAAACCAGATATTCATAATGCCACTACTATTTTATGAATCATGCTTTTATTATTGTTGTAGTTGATAGTTGTGTTGTTTGAAAATCTCACATTAATTACGTTTTGAGATTGTTGGATGTATAAATATATAAGGACAGCCCGACTTTGAAAAATCACAACACAAAGGGTGGAATAAAAATTAAATATGTATTTATTGTCGGAGAAAATACTAAATCTATTTAAAACATATTTTAAAAATGTTAATATGATTTTTTGTGTTGATTGTATTTATAAAAAGATTATCAATAATTTGATACTTTGTATTTTTTTAATATAGTTTTAAAAATAGAGAAAAATATAAAGATTTAAACATAATACAATTATTTTAAAAAGTAAATAAAATGCTAAAGTAATAATATTCTTATGATTGGTGTAAACAAAAAAACTTTCTCCTCTTCTTTAAAGTAACAATTTTGTTTTCTCTAATTTTATTGAAGTTTTTTTATAGATATTTTGACTTTCAAACCTCATAAAATATATTTTTTATAAGAATTTTTTAAAACTTTGGGTTATATGATATCACATATTAGAAGATGAATTTTTGTTATTAATTTAAAAAGGGTTTCAAATTAATTTCATTACCTTTACTGCATTCATTTGTAAGTTTTATCATTTATTTTAACTTTCCATTTCTATCTCTCCTTTATTTCAATTATTTTTTAATTCATAATGTTAAATATAATACAATAAATGATCTATTTAACTTATTTACTAAATTTATGCTAATTTCATTTTAAATAAAAAATAATACTATTAAACATTAAAATAATCATATATTTTAAGTTACAAGACAATTACTATTATAATAATAATAATAATAATAATAATAATAATAATAATAATAATAATAATAATAATAATAATAATAATATTAATAATAATAACAACAACATCTTTATTACTAAGCTAACGACACTAATTAATCAAAATCTACTGTTAATGATTATTATTATTATTAATGATAATAATAGTAATAATAATAAATATAACATATATTTTTTTTAATTTATCGATAAAATTAATATTTTATTATAATTTCATATTAATGATACACCCATTCCAAAAATGTTTCTAGATATCCTACAAAAATAAAATTTACAAAATAAACATAATTATAATTATGAATGAAAAAAAACTAAAGCTCTTGGTTTTATCTGAGTTTATTACTAATGCGAATTTTAATTAATTTAAATGATATTACAGTGGGGCGGGGGTCAGGACCGACCTATGATTCGGAATTCAATTTCATTTAATTTAAATGATATTACAGTGGGGCAGGGGCACACTGACATATGATTCGGAATTCAAGTAATCAAACAGTACATGTCAATATCTGTTTTGTTCTTCATTGTCGATAAAAAAGGTTTTCGCGGAAGTCTTTTGTTTTTACTAATAAGCATTAGCGTAGGGAGTCTGAATACTTTAGAAGATTTTCTCCGACTCCAAAATATAGATAAAAACATAATTTTGCTATCTTATTTAGATGACACATTTAAAATGTGGTGTTCAAGATATAGCTTTGAACCCATACAAAATAAAAAATGGTAAGCATTGAATAAAGAATATGACATGAAAATGGAATTTCAGGATTCGACTATTGTATCAAGAACATACTCTGGATAGTATAACATTTTATTTTTTGGATATAACTACTTCATAATTCCGTAGGATTTTTACCTCACATGCTCTTCGTCTAGTATACCATATGTTTCCATGTACCTTTGATTCCTCTTATTATGTGTTTTAATGGAACCAATTTGTTGCACGTGTCTTGTAGTTAGTTTCAGCTGTGTGGTAGGTTGTTATCTTACTCAATTCAATTTCATCAATAGATAGAGAATGAGTATTTTCTCTCTTTTTGATGCAAGTCATTGATTTCATGTTGATACTCCGCCATTTTTGTCACAAACATCTTACTTGTTTTATGTTCATCCAATGTTTATTTCATGAAACCAGTTTACCCATTTTTTTCTATCTTATGTTTTAACAAAGTTTTCTTTTTCATCATGTTTTTGTGCAGATCTGGTGTTTGAAATATTTTAAACTTTGATTTAGGGTTTGTATTTTATCAACTACAGAATATGGGTCTGATAAACTACAAAATATAGAGGGTTTTGTATTTTTTTTTTTTTACAGGATTAAAGTAGATGAACTGTTGGTTATGATATTATTTGACATTTGGGTTGGTATTTTGTTGATTTGTGTTGTTATGATTGATTGATGCATCAGAGCTTTCGAGTTGAAGTTGAACATGATAACAGTCTTTAAATTGTTATATATTATTGCAGATTGTAACGGCTGATCAAAACCATGGACTCAGCTCAGAGGAGGTGTTCATGTTTTAGGTGTCATGAATCGTGATTATTGTTATTGTTGTTTTTAGATTTTTTTAATACTATTTTTGTTGTGGTGTTTTGATGTCGATTTTGATTTTTTTTCAGTCTGAATTTTTGTTGTGGTTAAGTTCAATTTGATTGATATTTTTGTGTGTTTTGTGTGTTTAATGCAGGTTACCAAGGCCAGAAAGAGGAGACTTAGGCGTGCTCAAAAGACCATTGGTGATTACTGCTTGCTGGCAGGTTCTCCTATTGATGCTAATGCTCATTATTCTACTGCATTAGAACTTTGCAGGTTGATTGGGGATAACTTCTAGTAAGCTGGAGCATTGGAGGGTAGCGTTTGTCCTTGTTGTTATATTTATTTATTTTCATATTTTCTTTTCGCTCTTTCGTTTCTCTGTTTGATTTAAAATTCAATAGGCATTGGACAATCCAACTTAATTAAAGACTATGGACTGTATGGTTGCATGTGTTGTGTTTTTCATTGGACTTAGGGAAGTACTTTGAGGATATGTAAAAATTTCTCCTCACTATAAGTTATATGAACCCCATTTGTAATTGTATCTAAAATGTGTTTGAGTTCATGGTAGAGAGTTTTTTTCTCTCTTATTAAATGTGATTGTAGTAAATATCTAGATGTATGGTTACTTTCAATCAATATTTGTCTTGCTTCTAAAATTTGGTGTGAGTAGAAATGACAAATATTAACTTTTGCATTAAATTTAAACTTTATGCCAAGTTTCACTTCAAACTTGAATTTTTTTAGTGAAAGCATTTTAGCATAAATCACTCCATTTTAAACTCAAATTTGAAAAATTATTTACATTCTTAATCACGATTGTCAAATCCTTACCCGAATATATGCTAAATATTGTTTTTCTTGGGTGATTTATTTTGCATTTTCAAAATGGAATGGATTGAGACATGGTTGTAGTGGTCTTTTTTATTTGTATACTTACTTAAGTTTACTGGTTGTTGAAGGACTTAATTGTTTTTCTATTTGCACACAATGTATGAACAAATACTTATTCATATATTATTTATTTAGAAAGCATGAAGTAGTAGGCTAGAGTACAAGAACTCAAGGCTCCAATGTCCAAAATTTCTCTCCCCTAAATTTTACTCCAATTAAGCAAGATCTCAGTTCTCAAAAGGGGAAAATTATACGTTCATATGACTATCAAATGGATCTTGTCTTCAACTTTTATTTAGCTTTAGACCGTGGTTATAGTTGTTAGTGCAAGGGCATGAAGCTTAGGCCGAAACTAGTTGAACTTGGTAATATTGCATGGCATATATAATTTATTATTGATTCATTGTATAGACAGTTTTCTAGCATTGCATGGTATCTTTAATAAAAAAGTGTTAGTAGTTTTCTATATAATGAGAGTAGTGGCAGTGCTTGTCGCGGGGCATAGGAGTATAGATATGAGTCATGTGAAGACCATAATTGTCCAGGAAAGTCAACAGTGACTCTTATCTCTGATTATTTATTTCTTTTCATTTTTATGGTTTCAGATTGACCGAATGGGCCAGAAAGATTCATCCTTGAAGGATGAAGTTAGATATCGTTATAAAAGTGTCATCTTGAATTATAAGAAGTCACAAGATAATACTCAACGGTAAGAAGTTATCCTTTGAGCCTCCACTAACCAATTTCTCCAACGCCTATTGCTTAAATGTGCTTTCCGTAGTTATATTACTCTACTGTATTTACACCTCGTGCTGATTATTCCAATTTCTATTTGTTAAGCCTGAGTGTTTTTATTTCTTTTGTGCATAGTTTCTCCCATAACTTTCAAACAATTCCCGACCTTTGGATTGCAAGCTTGGAAGCAAACATGTGATCATTTAGTTTTAGTTTAAAACATTTTATAGTTGGTTTGCAATGAAAGTCCTTATTCTGGTTGAGTATTTGTGTGTGATGGGTTGACATTTGTGAACAGAAATATATCTTAAAGTATACTACTTCCATCTTATAATAATATTTTTAGTCTCATATCATTTTATGTAATAGTATAGTTTATTTGGAGTTAAGAAAGTTCATATGTTATTAAGGGAGTTATTGAAGTTCATATCCTAGCATTACGGGTACTTGTAACATGTTGGATTATAGTTCTGTTATGTCTTTTGAAATTTATTGTTTACTTGTATGTTTGTTGTATGATCATTGTAAAGTCTCATCACACAATTAGAAATCAAAATTCTAACATGGAGCATTTCAAAATTGTTTTGAAATTATGACAGTAGTTGTTATTCATGTAGTTATACAACGTGTCTTATATACTTTATTTTACAACTTTCTTTTTTGTTTTCTATTTTTGACTACACACAATGCAACTTTAGTTCATAAACAATCTAAGTCTACTAATGAAATCATATTTTTATTTTTGGATTCAATTTTTTTCCTATAAAAAAATGTCATCTTAAACCAATGCGCGTACCGTACCAAAACTCGTGCATATGCACGGGTTTGTTACTCGTTATATCTAAAAAACTCTTAAAAAATTACATTTCAGATGACTTATGTTAAGTTATCTGGTGACTACAACAAAGATGACTTTAGGCAACAGTGAAAATTTGTGGCTTAAGTAAAAAAAATGTTGCCTATTCTACGACAGTCTTTCTACTAAGTTATCTGGTATGTATTATCTTTGGAAAAGGAATTGTGTTCTAGATAACTTATAAGTAAGTTATTCGGTGATTACAACAAAAACGAGTTTAGCCAACATTGAAAAACCGTGGCCTAAAGTTAAGAAAATTGATTCTATTTTCCACTTTGGCAACGGTTTTATAAACAGGGTCTATCCACTTTCACAACAATTTTCAAGTTGTCTATTATGTCATTTTAAACTAAAAAAAGAGCTCCCAAAAAACTTATATTCGGTGAACAAAAGGAAAATCGTCAGAAATCTAATAGCAAGTAATCTGGTTAACAAAACAAAAAGTATCGAAAAACTTATAACTAAGTTATTTGATAAAAACACTATAATAATGAATAACTTTTACATAAGTTATCTGGTGATCTATCGGAATACTTGACTGCAAGTTATTCGGGGAAGAGAAATTACGCATCGGAATTCTTTAAGTGACGTTCTCGGATACACTAGTGTAAGGGTACAAAATTTTCTGAATTCGAAAAGAAATAATAATACATAATAAAGGTATAATTAGAATATTTTGAATAATGTAGGGGCAAGGATAATTATTGGGGTATGAGGTAAAGTTTTCCAATAATATAATTATAACAACACAAACACAAATAATAAAGCCAGTTGTCCTCTTTTGTTGTTTTGCATATTGCAAGTGCAATTTTACTGTTCAATAGTTTCTATTACATTATGTTTAATTATTAGAAGATTGATTAATTTCGTGAATACTTGAAAAGTGAAATGACAGAAAATAAACTTTCGGTGTTTCAACAGTGAGAAAACTTTGTTGGGGTTGGACTTCATTGTCATATTGTTATGTAGTATCTTTTACCAGTAATATGCAATTATACTCAATTATTAATATCACCGTCTGAGGCTCTCATTGTCATATTGTTCAGATTTGTCTTGTCCAACATAACTCCTAGAAGGAACTTTCACCAAATTCTATCAAATAGAGATCGTTTCCTCATTCATCGACTTGAAAATGGTCGTCCACTGCATCTTCCAAAGATCATCTTCTGTCATCTTAAAAAATCTCTCACTGCCTTTGGATGTGGCCAGAGCACTCATATTCCTTACGGGAGAATTCTATCCTCTCTGTTTGTATCTGCTAAATTAGTTCAAATTATCCGAAACGAAGAGTGTGAGGACAATGATGACATTCTCCTGGAAGAAGAGTGTGAACCATTCTATGCGTAGATGTCTGTGACTTTCTCTAGTGTAGCTCTTAATTATCTGCATGAATCTTTAAATGAAATTCTTTGTTCTGTTTAACTTTTTATGTTCTTTACCAAATGTCTGATTTCTAATAAACGAACATATAAAAGTATTTGCTTTTCAGAAAACTCTAAAACCTGAAAGAATCCTCTGATAGAACTTCTGAGAAAATGCACGCATACCCAACTAAACAAATATCAATCTTCTGAAAAAGAAGAAACTATTTCAGGGGGCTGTAATAAGACTATCTAGTTCAGGGGAAGACTATACATCTCAGAGGGATAAATTATTTCTAAAGTTTGATCCTACCCTCTTAAACGCTTTTTGATGATAACAAAAAGGGGGAGAAAAGGAAAAGATTAGATTTGATTTTGATAAATAAATCAGTTGCTTGATTGAGCATGAAAAATGAGATTAAGTTTACTTGCTTAATTATTATCCTCTCATAAAATTCTTTCATTAAAATACATGATTTTTGTCATCATCAAAAAGGGGGAGATTGTTAGAACAAGATTGAGAATCTATGTTCAGAATCTAGTTTTGATGATAACAAGCATATATTTTATGAGTAACAATTTTATTACTAATGGTTTCATTTAGTGTGCAAATATTATATTATGCTTATACAGGTTGCATCAGAATCACGAAAACTGAATCAGATATGAAAGAAGAATCAAACATTCAGAAGATAGAAGAAAACTAAAAGTCATCATATTAAATAAAGCCTTAATCAGAAGCTGCAAGGAAATAAACAAGAAAGATCAATACAAGAAGCTTTGCAAACAAGATCACGCAAGTATAAAGATCAGAAGTTCTGAAGTTACAATACAGTGACATACAAAACACAGACATCAGTAAAAGTCATGTACAAGCCAATGAAGAATCTACAGCTCAGCATACAAATTGAGTAAAATATAAAGAGCTTAGAATCTAAGGAAGAGTTGTTAGAAAATTCATCTTAAGCAAAACGGTTGAAATATTAAGTGGAACAACTCCCAAGGTTGATTGAAGAAGCAAGCCACATGCATCCCATTGGAAAGACAAGCTTAAACAAAGAAACACGACATCCACTATAATCATCATGTTAAAGATAAGGTTCTGCCAAGAGCAACATTTGTCATTCATGAGCAAATCAAGACGAAGGCCTTCAAAGAAATATTCAAATCTCAACGGCTAAAACTCCAACGGTAACATACCAAACTCTATAAATAGACCAAGCTTCAAATCATGAAGGCATGTGTATTCTTGTATGCATTTGATTATGCATCCCGAATGAGCATCAGAGAATATATCCGAGATACACCTACAGAGTGAAGAACAAGAAATATCCTAGAAGAAAATCTATAGTGAGAAACTGAACATCAGTGAAGAAATATGAAGTCATGCATCAGAAGTTATACAAGAGGCAACACTTACTCTGTATGTGCTGAACTAAAACTATAGTGTTGTTACACACTAATCATGTGCCTATATAAAGACAGAGAGAAAATGTGTGTAGACACATCATAAGTTACTCAAGAGGCAACTTACTCCAATTATATGATGGATTAAATGTTGAAGTGTAGATTACATGTCCATAAGAAGTGTCTCAGAAGATGAAGAAGAAGAAGAAAATTTGCTGTTAAGCAGTATCCTCCAAGGGAGTTAGAAGATAACCAAGAATACTTGATCATGTGGATTTATGATCATATTGAAAGACATATAAAACAGAAGACACTGAGTTGTTGCCGTAAAAGTGTTTCATGTTTGCCAATGCTTACCAATATGTCATCAGCTGTAATAGGCTTTAGGATCAGTATTGAAGAAGCAGAAGCTGAAGATCAATATGAAGAAGTACATAAAACAGAACTGATGTTTTGAATCTGCTTAAGGAAGAAGAAACACAAGAAGCAAATTCAAATAAGAGTTGTTGCTCTTGATCTGCTTACAGGAGAAGAAGATGATGATCATTCCAAAAGAAGCATTCTCAATAAGGGTGGTGTCCCTTAATCAACTTTCAGAAGATAAAAGAGATCAAGCAAGAAGCATCCAACATAAGAGCTGAGTCTCTAAATCTGCTTACAAGATGAAGGAGAAGATCTAAATTAAAAGATAAAAGAAGAAGACTACAAGTTATGTTATAACTTGTAATATAATGTAAGACACATAGAGTTGTTGCTCGTAGCGAGTAAACATCTTAGGAACTTCTGATAGATTGTTTAGGCACTAGAAGTGACTTCCAGTCAGAGTGTCGTAAACATATGTGCTTAAGATAGGAGAGAATCTTCTTGAATAAGAAGCAATCTTGTAATCTCCAGTAGACTGGTGAACGTTATATCCTGCTGGGATCCATGAACGGTTCATCATCTAAGGTTAGTCACAGTGGTTTGCTGTGTAGGGTTAGTCACAATAGGATGGTTCTGCAGGAAGTCATTGGATGTGACATCTCGTGGAGATCACTGAACAGTCCATTGCAGTTAGTCACAACAGGTTGGTTGTGCAGGGTTAGTCACAGTGGGTAGACTGTGCAGGGTTCCTGAATCAATGGACATTATATCTCGCGGAGATCACTGAACGGTTCATTGTCCTAATGGTTAGTCACAACAGTTGGTTGTGCAGGGGGTTAGTCACGACGGAGGATCGTGCAGTTGTAATCAAGATTGGTTATAGTGGATTAAGACCTCTAAACAGAGGCAAATCACCTGAAGAAGGTGGACTGGAGGTAGCCTTAGTTAGAAGATGAACCAGGATAAAAATAAACGTGTCTTTTACTTTCTACACATGTCATTTTAACTCAAAACTCCCAAGCTTTAATTTGCATAACTGTACTGAGCAAGTTAGAAGTTCTGATATCCTTTAGAAGTTAAAATGAACATCTCATTGGTTATGTAGTTCTACAACTTCATGCTTCCGCAACATCAAAACATAATCGAATAGATGATTAAACGAAAGAAAGAAAAGATGTTAAAGAAAAAGAAAGAGAATTTTTATTTGACAAAGAACACAATTCAATCCCCCCTTTCTTGTGTTTTTGTCCACCTTCAATTATACTAGGACAACTTGAGTGCTATCCATATCTCTTAAAATATTGTTCAATATAGTATAACAAAGCATATTTATGTTCATCATCATTCCATCATGAAACTATTTGAAGATATGAATAACACCCTTTAGCATGTTTGAGTAGGCAAATCATTATAAGCTTATAACAATTATCGAAAGTGTGGCTAAATGGTTTTTTTTGCCTAATGGTTTTTACTGGCCCACTCATCTCAGTAATTATGTTATTTTTATCTTTCAACCCAACAAAGAAAATTTACTATGTTTAAATTTTCAAAAACTCCACGTTTTTGAGTTTTTGCTTCTGCACTTCAAAATAATCTCGGACTCTTCAGTTCATGTACAAAGTTATTGAATCAATCTAAAAGCATGGTTGGAATAAGGAGATAATTGAACACTTAAAGTTGGACATGTGACTCCATTCATAAGAGGGGGTGAATTTTAGAGGTTTGAAAAACTTTAGTTGATCTTGAACCACACACCAAACCAAACATATTTTCTACGGGCTGATCTTGAACCAAGATAAAGTTTTGAGTTGGTTATTTTATGAGTTAAATCGGGGTTTAACACAGGCTGGCCACACACCAAGTTGAGATTTTGTACAGGATTATGTCGAACCAATTGGGCTTTTATACTAGGTTAAACTTATGAACCAAGTGAGATTTTAACCATGTTAATCTCGAACAGATAGAGCTTTTATAATTGGGTTTAGCTCAAGAACTGTTGTGGAGATTTTAATGAGTAATCTTCAAGAACCAAAAGAAATATTTTCTTCTTGGATATACTCAATAAAATAAAAGATACTTCCTAAGACAATCCCCTAAGTCAAACAAAAGTTTTTACTAGTTTAGCTCGTAATTAAACAACATCCTATAGAAGAATATTTTACATAGGATATAATACACTCTTGATAAATTACAATTAAACCCTTACCCAGAACAATGAACCTCACTTAGACTCAAGAATACTTTTGAAACATTATAGCTAAATATGGGCCTGTTTGTTTTGGCTTTTTTTTAAAAATGATTTTTATAGTGTTACAAAATTTGGTGAAAAAAAATTTTGTAAAGAAATTTTTTATAAAAATTTTAAATGAAATTTTTGTTTGGATAGTTATTCTTAAAATGTGATTTTAGGTATTTCATCTATTTGTGGAGAAAAAATTTGGATATCAAAATTTCAAAAAATCACTTAATTTTGAAGCTATTTCAAATAGATTTTCATAAAAATCATTTTTGAAATACAACTTTTTGAAAAAATTGCAATTTTGTCTAAGTTTTGGTCTTCGATAGTCTATGTTTATGTTCTAGGATGTCAAAATTAGTGTTTCATTTTAGAAAAAACGAATATAAAATACTTGTAATATTTTGAAAAACGATTTTAGAAAATCTATTTTCAAAAATACAAAGAAAAATCTATTTTTTAAAGCTGAAACAAACAGGCCCTATATGTGAGAAAAATGAGAGATTTATAGAAAATGATGAGAGAAATGAAAGTGAGATCAAAGCTCATTTTCTGGATGTGTAAAATTGATAAAGTGGCTCTCTATTTCTAGGCTAGATTGTAGATTAAATTTCGAAACAACCCATGGACCAAATCAATGCCATAGTCGATTAGGCTAATTGATTATTGACCTTCAATAATCGATTATTCAAGACACAAATAAAAGATTTTGATATTTATCCATTACCAATCATTAACCGACTGACCAATTCTATTTTAGACTAAAGTTAGTGAAAATATTCAATTAGGTTATTAGGTATAATCAATTATTCAGTTGGTAAAAGTCTTCCAATCAATCAGACACTTCCTTAATCAGTTGGCTAGACCATAAAAAACATTTGACACAATACCCTTTTTTGTCCCTTAACTTTATCTCGGGGTCCATTTTAGTCCCTTAATTTTTAAAATGACCATTTTAATCCCTTATACCTTCAAACAACGCCGCTTTAGTCATTTCCATCAGTTTTTCAGTAATGGTGTCAAATATTGCGCTTGTGACATCTGATGTGGCATTTCTTCTTCACCATCATATTCTTCACTTCACCTTCATTATGTTTTTACCCAGAAACCAACAATTTATTTCAGAAAATCAATTTGCAAATTCTCCACTACCTCATCCATGACCCCCCTTAATCCTCCATGACACTTCTCTGCAACAAATCACCTTCAACAAATTTTCAAAATTCCTATCCCTAGAATAACCCTAAGGTCAAAACGCTATACTGAATAAGAGTACTATTATTGGGATAACAGCAGAATGGTCAAAAGACAAGAACTTATCTAGACTAATAAGCTCATTTTCACACAGACATTATTTTGATCTTATCATTAACTTGAACTCATCAAGGATGTTCCCTGGGAATCTCTTTTCTCATATATTTTTAAGCATTTTATATGGCTCCTGAGCAAGAGATGTGGGAGAGATTTTATTGTGCTAGATTTTGGAGAAGTTCATCAAGGAGAGCAAAATTCAAAATCAAATTCAAAATTAAGAAAAGAAATGGTTTCTGAAAAATTTTAGTTCAATTGATTGAATTGAAACAAACAATAAACATGGGTTGAATGAGGAGAAAAAAGAGTCAAGTCAACTGTGGTTTTTGAATTGATTGGTTTTTGAACTCACTGCTTGCAGCAACTATGACAAGATATTAATGAAGGAGGAACTAAAGTGAGTTTTTTTGCCACATCACCATTGATCTAATCCACGTGGATAATTTTTTCTGACTTGTACTAACGAAAACAAATAAAAGGCAAACGTGACGCTATTTTAATAGTTAAGGGATCGATTTGAACATTTTAAAAATTTAAAAACCAAAATAAATCCCGAATTAAAGTCAAGGGACAAAAAAAAAATATTCCGCCTAATAATAAATATAGATATGTCCCCTTCAAAGTAACCGTTATTTTTCTTATAATTTATTTGGGCGGCCTAGACCTTCTAAATAATAGTTATTTTCCTTGACTACCATCGGTGACTTTCCATTCAAAATCTCGTGTTACCAATTTTAGCTCACCAGCACAAGCAACACCAAAATGGAAGACAAAAAAGCAGTTGAAGCTTAGAGAAAGTTCCTCGTAGCAGTTTACTTCCTCAAGGTACTACAATATAAATTCCACCCATGCCTAAGTATTGATCACCCAAATATACTTTGTTTGATTGTCTTCCTCATTGCTAGCTCAACCGACTAACAATTTTATAGCAGTAGATTATCAAGTCTTTCTCCAAAGATTTGCTTGCACAATTATAAAGGTAATTAATTAATTAACTGATTATAAGACTTTCCTGGAAAAAAATTTATATTCAGATTTTATTTTTATATCTAGAAAATAATCAATTGAGCTAAAGTTCATTTTGTAGAAAGGAGAAAACATCTATTTGCACTTTTGATTTAATAGTTAAAGAAATCAAATTGTGATTTGTAATAAAGAAACTTGTGCTATTCGCCATTGGAATTGCTATACGGAGCTTGTAAGATTCGAGATTTAGAAACTGGTGCTAAGCATTAGAATGATGACTTCCTCAAGTGTTCAACATGTTTCAGAATGTTTCATCAAACCACTACACCCTATACCAGATTCAAACCGAATCTGCCATTTGACAACATGGGATATCGCCAGGTCGTCTATGAACTACATCCAGAAAGGCCTCTTATTCAAAAAACCAAATAACCAACAAGATTTCATCGATAATCTGTTGGAGAAGCTCAAACAATCGCTTTCTCTTGCTCTATTCCATTTCTATCCTCTATCCGGCCGTATTGTTACACAAAAATCTCAAGACCCTCCATCTTATTCTATTTTCGTCGATTGCAGTAACAATAATCCCGGAGCTAAATTCATCTATGCAACTTTGGATGTAACCGTATCTGATATCCTTGCCCCAATTGATGTTCCACCATTTGTTAAGTCATTGTTTGATCTCAACAAAGCAGTCAATCACGACGGTCACACTTTGCCTTTGTTATCCGTCCAAGTCACTGAGCTAGTAGATGGTGTTTTCATAGGTTGTTCCATGAATCACTATATCGGAGACGGAACTTCTTATTGGAAGTTCTTTAATACATGGTCTGAAATATTTCAAGCTCAAGGCCAAGGCTATGAGCATGATGTTCCCATTTCATGCCAACCCTTTCACAATCGTTGGTTTCCGGAAGGTTACGGTCCACCAATCAATCTTCCATTCAAACATCATGATGAGTTTGTAAGCAGATTTGAATCACCCAAGCTGAGAGAAAGAATCTTCCACTTTACATCAGAGTCTATTGCAAAACTGAAAGCAAAGGCTAATAAGGAGTGTAATACAAACAAAATCTCTTCGTTCCAATCCTTATCAGCGCATGTTTGGAGAAGTATAACTCGTGCTCGCCGCCTAGCAAATGATAGAAAAACAAATTGTATGGTGGCTGTAAACAACCGGCCGAGAATGAAACCACCTCTCTCTGAAGAGTACTTTGGGACCTCAGTTGATACAGTGAATGCAGAAGCGACGGCAGGAGAATTGCTTGAGAATGACTTGGGATGGGCGGCATGGAAGGTTCATGTTGCTGTTACAAAGCATGATGACTTAGAGATTCGAACGAGAGTGGAAAAGTGGTTAGAGTCTCCTTTTATACTCGACCTTGATCGTCACTTTGACCCGTTAAGTAGTGTGGCAATGATAAGTTCACCACGGTTCAATATGTATGGGAATGAATTCGGGCTGGGTAAAGCAGTGGCTGTTTTGTGTGGTTATGCAAACAAATGTGATGGGAATGTGACTGCATGTGAGGGAGATGAAGGAGGAGGAGGGGGTATGGATTTGGATATTTCTCTTTCTTCAAATGTTATGAGGGAGTTGGAATTGGATGAAAACTTTATGAATGCAGTTTCTGTGACCAATATATGAGGTACTTCAAGAGGACACACTCTTGATGAAAATTAACATTCATTCCAACAGAAGCAGCTTTTTGTGAGGATACCTGATCAGTTAAAATCTTTTAAGTGTTTTATTTGTTACAATATGAAGTGTATTGCATTTTATTTTCTTTTAACTAGTAGCGTTTGGAACATTTTAAAATGAGGATTTTATTTATAGAATTTAATGATTGATTTTGCTTAAAATATATATTTCTTCAAGGGAACTAAAAATGTGAGATGAATAGATGATTGAACTTCTATTGCGGTTTATTAAACTTTCCGATACGGAGGTATGGAGGTGTGCATGTTAACCCTCCAACACCCAAATCGGTGAGAGTATGAGAAATAGTTAATAGTTGAGATGAATTTGGATACGGAGGCATGGAGGTGTGCATGTTAACCCTCCAACATCCAAATCGGTGAGAGTATGAGAAATAGTTTATAGTTGAGATGAATTTGGATACGGAGGCATGGAGGTGTGCATGTTAACCCTCCAACACCCAAATCGGTGAGAGTATGAGAAATAGTTAATAGTTGAGATGAATTTGAATTATTTGTAAAATGACGTTTTTTTTCTTTATATAACTAAGACGGTGTAAAATCGCTTCCCGTGGAATACAACATATCATGCTGGGGACCATGGGGACCCTCTAATTGATGTGGATGACAAAGGATTTAAGACTATGGATCTATACCATGATGTCTCCTACCATGATATAACTAACTCTCTAAGAATTGTCATTCTTTAAATAAATAAAGGAAAAATAAGATGAGGTTAGGATTCAAATAAACTTAAAAGAAATTTCTTAAAGAGCATGGATAGAGAATAAAATGGGATGTGAACCTAGTAGTTAGAACGATTCATTCCATTTTATTGTCTAACCATGCTCTTTATAAAAAGTAAACATATTATAACAATTAAAATTAGTCGTTGTTATATGTATATTTTTGCCAACAAATTGATTGTTGCTGAGAAAAAGACATTACAAAATATCTTATTTCTTGTAGTGATTAGAAATTAAATATTTAACTAATAAGTATTCAATTTTCTATTTCGCAGGTCTTCTTTGTTGTGACTTGACAATGGAATACACTTCAACTCTTGAGTTAACTTTATTAACTTAAACCATACAAATCCATGAAATTAAAGAAAATCTAATCTTGTGCACCATCAGTTGCACAAAAAATAATTTTAAACATCACGTTTTAAATATATAAATTTCGGTGGATATGTTAAATAAAGTGTTACAAGTTCAGAAGATGGGCCTAGTGCTGCTAATGGTATTGGGCCTGCTAAGGAAAAGCCCACACGTAACAGAAGGATGCCAAGCAGGTTTAATGATCACATAGTTTATAAATAGATTCCTATTTCATGCTGTTGTTTCTAGAACCTGTGAGTCACCAATAGTTTGTTAGAATTTGCCTTGCTGTCACATCCTTAGCTGGATTCTGTTTAGATCCTCTAGATATTTTCCCTTTATAATCGTTGTAATTTCCAGATCTGAGTATCAATGAAATATTTCACAATTCTCTTCCTTCTCTCTATCCCTTCTTAAGGAGGCAACTCAGGCCTTATAATTCTGAGCATAACATTGGTGCTTTCATTGTGTGTGTATCTCCCTCCCATGGCTCCTCCTCCTCCACCCGATGGCATGGATGACATGTGCCGCCAAATCGCCTTCCTCACGTCGCAACTTGAAGCAATGCGTAAACGCTTTGAGGACTCTCCCTCTACTGTTTCGCCGCGCAACAACACTGAATCATCCAATCGCCCCCGACTCAAATTGGATGTTCCCCGTTTCGACGGTGCGGACGCGCACGGTTGGATTTTTAAAATCTCACAGTTCTTTACGTATCATCAGACTCCCGAAGAAGAGAGGATAACTATTGCTTCTTTCTACCTTGACGGAGCCGCCCTTGCTTGGTACCAATGGATGTACCGTCACCGCCAAATCGTCTCTTGGCAACAGTTCCTCTCAGCCTTAGAAACCCGTTTCGCACCTACGGCATTTGATGATCCTCGCGGAAATTTGTTTAAACTAACTCAATCAACCACCGTTGCAGCATATCTTAATGAATTCGAAGCTCTCGCCAATCGATTGGAAGGTTTATCTGCAGCTGATCTTTTGAGTTGTTTTGTTTCCGGCCTTAAGCTTGATATCCGCCGTGAAATTTTGGCTCAACAACCCACTACTATCACTCAGGCCGCTGGCTTAGCTCGTCTACAGGAGGACAAATTGCAAGATCTGGCCCGCGCTTCTCGACAACGCCAATCATCGTGGCAACCGTCTTCTCGAAGTGCACCCACATCATCGACGGAGGTTCTACCACCTGCAAAATCTGCATCAGGAATCCTCCCTATTCCTCCGGCAAAGCCGAGATTCCGTCATCTCTCTGCTTCGGAGATGAATGAAAAACGCGAGAAAGGCCTTTGTTTCAATTGTGACCAAAGATGGTCCCGATCTCATAAATGTGGTGCTCGTGTTTTTCTTATGTTAGCTAATGAGGAGGATATTTCCATTGATTCAAGTGAATTAGAGCAAGTTGTTTCTCAGTTAGATCCTGGCAACGATCCACCCGATCCCACAGTTGCCTCTGTGCAATTGAGTTTTCACGCTCTCTCAGGTGATCTCGCTGCGGATACTTTTCGGATCATGGGTCAAATCGGGTTTGAGAATATCCACGTGCTAGTCGATGGTGGCAGTACGCACAATTTTGTACAGGACGCGGTGGCTGACAGAATGGGTCTCACTCTTGATCCGATTACCCCTTTTCGGGTCTTGGTAGGAAGTGGACAAGAACTTCAGTGCTCTCATGTTTGTCATGGGGTGCCTCTCACAATCCAAAATCATTCTTTCTTGGTGGACCTCTTTGTTTTGGGCTTACAAGGAACGGATCTGGTTCTTGGTGCACAGTGGTTGAAACAATTGGGCCTTGTGTTGATGAACTATACTAATCTCACCATGTGTTTTTTCCACAATAACACTTGTGTTGAATTACAAGGCTTGGCTCCTACCGTAGCAATGGGCTTACACTCCTTTCAGAAACTTACCCGTCATAACCCTGAGGCCCAATTATTTTCCATTCAACCTATTACACCACCATCCACAAATTCCCCACCCACATACACTCTCTTACCCCAAACGCTTCCATCCCACCTAAAATCCCAATTTCAAACCCTCATCACCAATCATGCCAATTTATTTGAAGAACCCTCTTCCCTACCTCCACCACGCCCCACTGATCACACCATACCCCTTGTCCCTCAATCCACCCCTTTTAATGTCCGACCGTACCGTTACCCACACTCTCAAAAAGTGGAAATTGAAGCCCAGATTTCCAAGTTTCTTAACACCGGTTGGATTCAACTCAGTACGAGCCCTTTTTCGTCACCGGTCCTATTGCTCAAGAAAAAGGACGGTTCGTGGCGTATGTGCGTGGACTATAGGGCATTGAACGCGTTGACTGTGCGTGATAGGTTTCCCCTTCCCACCATTGATGAATTACTCGATGAGCTTGGCAGTGCTCAGGTATTCTCTAAATTAGACTTAACTTCTGGTTTTCATCAGATAAGAGTAGCTCCTCAGGACATACATAAGACTGCGTTTCGCACACATGATGGCCATTACGAGTATAGAGTAATGCCCTTTGGTCTATGTAATGCTCCCTCTACGTTTCAAGCAACAATGAATGATATATTTCGCCCTCTTTTGCGTAAATCTGTGATTGTGTTCTTTGACGACATTCTTGTCTTCAGTGAGTCCCTGGAGAATCATTTGCAGCATTTAGCTCAGGTGTTTGATATATTGGAGCATCATCAGTTTCATTTGAAACCTTCTAAATGCACGTTTTGTCAAGCACATATTGTGTATCTTGGTCATGTTGTTACCGCTGGCACGGTTGCCCCTGACCCCCTTAAGATACAAGGAGTTTTGGAGTGGCCCACTCCTAAATCTTCTAAGAGTTTACGTGGTTTCCTCGGGTTGTCTGGGTTTTATCGCAGGTTTGTTCGTTCTTATGCGAGTCTAGCCCAACCACTGACTTCTTTATTGAAAAGGAATTGCTTTGAATGGTCTGTTGAGGCCCAAGGAGCTTTTGAAGTTCTGAAACAAGCTCTGGCGACAGCTCCGGTTTTGTCTCTCCCTGATTTCGCAAAAACTTTTATTGTTCAGACCGACGCCTCAGGTCATGCTATGGGAGCAGTTTTACTGCAGGAGGATCATCCCATTGCCTATTTCAGTAAGGTGTTCTGTCCTAGGCTTTCTAAAGCTTCTACATACATAAGAGAATTACATGCCATTACTTCAGCCGTAAAGAGATGGCGACAGTACCTCTTGGGTCATTATTTCATTATTCAAACAGACCACCGTAGCCTTAAGGAGCTTCTAACTCAGGTAATTCAAACCCCTGAACAACAGTTTTACCTAGCCAAACTCTTAGGATATCATTATGATATTCAATACAAGGCTGGAAAAACTAATGTTGATGCCGACGCATTATCTCGTTGTTATGAGCCACCTACTGCTGAATTTCATATGCTGTCCACACCTCAATTTCTCTTCATTGATGAGTTAAAAGGAGAACTCAATCAGTCAATTGAGTATCACGAGAAGTGTCAGAAGCATAACACCGATCCCACTAGTATGTTGGGTTTTACTCTTTCCAATGGATTGTTGTTGCAGAAGGGAAGAATTTGGATTCCTTCTAATTCTCGTTTCAAGTTGTTATTGATGAAGGAATTCCATGAAACACCAATAGGTGGACATGCTGGTGTTCTTAAGACTCTTAAGAGGCTGTCTGCGAACTTTACTTGGGACTCCATGAGGAAGGATATCTCCTCCTTTATTGCTGATTGTTTGATATGTCAACAGACAAAATATTCCACTCAGAAACCAGCTGGCCTTCTGCAGCCCTTACCTCTACCCACTCAGATTTGGGAGGATCTGTCTCTTGATTTTGTCACTGGTCTACCAATCTCAGGGGGCTATTCTGTGTTATTAGTAGTGGTTGACAGGTTCTCTAAGAGTGTTCATTTAGGTGCGCTGCCCTCTCATTACACAGCTTATAAAGTTGCAGAATTATTTGTCAGTATGGTGTGTAAACTTCATGGGCTACCTAAAAGTATAGTTTCCGATAGAGATCCTATTTTTATTAGCAAGTTTTGGGCTGACCTATTCAAATTCAGTGGCACACTTTTGAGGATGAGTTCTTCTTACCATCCCCAAACAGATGGCCAAACGGAGGTAACGAACCGTACCATTGAACAATATTTAAGAGCTTTTGTTCACCACAAATCTTCACTTTGGTACAAGTATTTGCCATGGGCTGAATATCACTATAACACCTCCTACCATACTGCTGCAGGCATCACTCCCTACCAGATAGTGTATGGTAAACCACCTCCCACCCTTCTTGATTATGTTGCGGGATCCTCGACTGTGGATGCCAGCGATGCCTTGCTACAGTCTCGAGCAGAGATCCTAGAGCTCCTGGAAAAGAATCTGACAAAGGCACAACTTAGAATGAAAGCAATTGCTGATGGAAAACGCAGAGAAGTACACTTTGAGGTGGATGATTGGGTCCATGTCAAGTTGCATCCTTATAGACAAGGATCGTTGTCTTCGGTTAAGTACAGCAAACTTAACAAACGTTTCTATGGACCTTATCGTATTTCGGCTCGCGTGGGACCTGTCGCCTACAAATTAGAACTCCCTTCACATGCCAAAATTCACAATGTGTTTCATTGTTCTTTACTTAAGCAGTATAATGGTCCTATTACCCCTACTGTCGACCAGCTGCCTCCTGACTCGGTTGATAACAATCCTATAGTTTCACCTCTTGCTATTCTCTCTGCTCGTACCACCACTCAAGATGGACTTTCTTGCAAGCAAGTGTTGGTGCAATGGAATGGTCTGCTGCCTGAAGACACGACATGGGAAGATTGGGAAAGTCTTAAACAACATTATAACCTTGAGGACAAGGTTAATTTTGATGGGGTTGGTATTGTTACAAGTTCAGAAGATGGGCCTAGTGCTGCTAATGGTATTGGGCCTGCTAAGGAAAGGCCCACACGTAACAGAAGGATGCCAAGCAGGTTTAATGATCACATAGTTTATAAATAGATTCCTATTTCATGCTGTTGTTTCTAGAACCTGTGAGTCACCAATAGTTTGTTAGAATTTGCCTTGCTGTCACATCCTTAGCTGGATTCTGTTTAGATCCTCTAGATATTTTCCCTTTATAATCGTTGTAATTTCCAGATCTGAGTATCAATGAAATATTTCACAATTCTCTTCCTTCTCTCTATCCCTTCATAAGGAGGCAACTCAGGCCTTATAATTCTGAGCATAACATAAAGGTAGGTGATGGACAAGTGGTAATGATGTTGGTGTTGTAACTAAAAGGGGTGGGTTTGAATTCCACACTATGCAAAAATTTATTTTGTTAAATTTGCCATTGACATGTGGCATCAATCAAATTAATTATACATTCCTTTAGTTTTAGAAAAAAATAATAAAACAATTGTCACGATAGTGCCGTTTGTCACGTAAGCTTTTTGTAATGGAAGCTTGACGTTAGGAACTAACACCAATAAAAAAGTGAGATATAGAAACTCAAACAAAAAAAATTCAGAGACCAAAATAAAAAATACGAGGGACCACAAAACTACTTAAACTTTTTAATTTAAAATTGACAAATAAATATGATTTTAACTAATGAAAATGAGAAAGATTATGAATAAATAATGATTTTTTTATAAGAAAATATAATGTAATTAACAAAAATGAAACTTGTTGAAATTAGTATGTGGTATTTTACTTGTCATAAATACAATAACTTGAACTCTATTTGAGTAGGAGAGAACAAAGAAGACCTGCAAAATAGAAAATTGAATACTTATTAAATACTTCAATTTGTTGACAAAAATATACATATAACAACGACTAATTTTAATTGTTATAATATGTTTACTTTTTCTCAACAACTTTATTATTGTTAGGAAAAATAACTTATGTCAACAAAATTTGTTGTTGCTAGAAATAATACAATATATATTAGGTGGGACTTAATATATATATATATATATATATATATATATATATATATATATATATATATATATATATATATATATATATATATATATATATATATATAAGAGAATGAGTAAATTATATGAGAATGTAATAACAATCATTGGATTTATATTTGATGGTTGAGATTAAAATATGTTTTTTTAAATTTGATTAATAATTTCTCTTTCCTCTTAATGACACATGATTTATTAAAGATCACAATTTAATCTCAACCATTTCTTTTTCAATCTAATAGTTCTTATTCATTCTCACATTCTCATATAACTTATCCATTCTCAATATATATATATATATATATATATATATATATATATATATATATATATATATATATATATATATATATATATATATATATATATATATATATATATCGATACCATCTACCTAGGAGAACTCAATGCTAATCATTAGATTAAGTAGATAATTTTGGTGAAAACAAGTGCAAGTATCGATAATAAATGTTCATCGAGACTATCTACCTAATTCAATGTTTAATATTGAATCCTCCTATCTCTTATTTTAAAAACCCTCTTATCTCTTATCTCAACTATTAATTTAAGTTATTGTAATATATTAGAATTTTTCTTTACCCACCTCCCTATGGGGGTCACCCCCAGCAAAAACCCAAAACTGCCCCTGCTTCGAAGATGCATCTCCGAAGTTATTTTTTTTTTGAATTTTTTTTGACTTCGGAAATGCATCTCCGAAAACACCAAAAAAGTGGTGTTTTCGGAGATACATTTCCGAAGTCAAAAAAATTTAAAAACCGTGAATATTTTCGGAAGTTCATTTCCGAAAATATTGCTGCATATACAAATTTCCCTCCTTCACTATTTCATCATTTTTCTCCAAAACTTCCCCAAACCCTCTCCAAAACCCAATCAATCTCTATCCATTTTTCGTCCTAAAATCAAGTTTCAAACCGTTGATCACGTTAAAGGGAGCATAGAAAGCTACAATTTCAGGTAAACATCTCTCATTTCATCCCCTATTTCACTACATTGATTCAACAAATTTATGCTGAAACTGATATGGTTCGGAAGTTCATTTCCGAAATATATTACCTAACAAATTTCGGAAATGAACTTCCGAAATATGCCCTGGCAGTTAAAAAAAAATTGTTTTGGCTAACTTTTGCTAATTTCTTCATTTGTTAGGTATGGTGCATCCGGACAACATTGTGCAAGACGTTGACGCAGTAGTTCCAGTAGTTGTCAGCGTTAATAACGATCCGGTTATCGACGTTAATCATATGATCAATGCGGTTGATGTTCGGCAAGAATTTACAAATGATCGGAGCTTCGGTAGTCGCGAACAATTGATTGAGTGGGTTAGGAACGAAGCTAGTAAACTTGGATTTGGAATTGTTATTTTAAGGTCGGACAACGGAAATAGTAGGCGGAAAGCTTTCGTTGTTTTGAATTGCGAACGGGGTGGGAGTTATGTACAATCAAACCGGGTGCTAAAACACGACGACACGGGAACGAGAAAGTGTGGGTGCCCTTTTAAGTTGCGTGCTACTCGGAGGGTTGATGATTTGTGGCGGTTAACCATAATTTGTGGAATTCATAATCATGCCTTGGATGTTAAGTTACACGGACATCCAATGGCGTGTCGTTTGTCCCGCGAAGAGAGGAATGTGATATCGGACTTAACGATAGTCAAAGTGGCGCATCGCAACATACTTGCCGATTTGAAGCGTAAGAAACCGGATAGCGTTTCAAATATCAAACAAGTTTACAATGAACGACACAATCTCAAATTTTTGAATATGGGCCCTCGGTCGGAAATGCAACAACTTTTGAAACTACTAGGCGATAACAATTATGTTTCAAGCTTCCGAACCTCCGAGGACAAAGTTACGGTGCGTGATATTTTTTGGACTCATCCCGAAAGTATCAAATTATTCAACACATTTCCAACCGTTCTAGTCATGCATTCGACGTACAAGACAAACAAGTATAGGCTTCCTCTTCTAGAGATAGTCGGTGTGACCTCGACGGACAAGACTTATTCGGTCGGGTTTGCTTTTTTGGAGTGTGAAAAAGAAGACAACTTTACATGGGCCTTGGGAATTTGCAAGTCTTTGTTGGTTGATCAAGAGGTTATGCCAAACGTCATTGTCACCGACCGGGACAATGCTTTGATGAATGCGATTGATACCGTATTCCCGACATCGACCGCGTTACTTTGTCGGTATCACATAACTTGCAACGTGAGAAGTAAGTTGAAACCCGCGGTTGGGACAAAAGATAGGCCGGATGAAAACGGTAAAGTTATCAAATCCGGTGTTGTGGTTGAGAGGATAATGGCGGCATGGAGGGAAATTTTGGATGCACACTCCGAAGAGGTGTATACCGAGAAATTGGTACACTTTAGGTCTTTGTGTGGTTCCATTAAGACATTAAGTCATTACGTCGAATCCACCATTCTTGACAAAGTTAGAGAAAAAGTTGTGTGCGCTTGGACAAATCGAGTTAGACATCTTGGTTGCACCATGACTAACCGAGTTGAATCCGCACATGCGGTCTTCAAGAGGTGGTTGGGTGATAGCAAGGGAGATTTGTGTCGGGGATGGGACACCGTCAACCAAATGCTCCAAAATCAACACAATGAAATTCAAACATCGTTCGGTCGGAGCAAGACGGTTATGGAACACCGGTATAAGGGCCAAATTCTATTCTCCCAATTGATTTACAACATATCCCGGACGGGTTTGAATTTTTTGTTTCATGAAGCGAAACGGTCGGAGACCACGGGCCCAGATAGTTCTTTATGTGGGTGTACCATTAGAACTACATACGGCCTTCCATGTGCTTGTATACTTTCAAAAAAGAAGAAGTTGAATTCACCAATACGCATGGATGAGGTAGCCGACCATTGGAAGAAACTTCGTTTTGATGATTTTGACCCGCCGAAGGAAAATGACTCCAAAATCACCATCTCCGACAAGTTGGAAGTGATAATGGAGAAGTTTGCTAAAGCGGATGACACCACCAAAATGCACATAAAAGAACAATTGCGGAAAATTGCATTTCCGAAGACCACCGATTTGAAACCGCCATCTCAAACGGTTAAAACAAAAGGTGCACCGAAAAAGTCTAAAGTTACACAAGAAGACACATCAACAAAACGATTTTCATCCTACTTTGAACATGTTGATGCATCATTCCCGGATTCACCGACACCGAAGTCCAAGTGTAGTGGTAACAAAGGAGCCCGTATTTCGAAGCCACCTCGAACACCGCCGATCAAAAAATCACTGATTGTCTACATTGATGAGATGCCACTTTTTATGCACAAATATATCGATAACATCGTTGATGTTGGAGGCGACGACAATTGTGGATATCGGGCCGTTGCGGGTTTTCTCGGTAAAGGGGAAAATAATCACACTTTAGTCCGACGGGAACTCATTGCGGAGTTGACTTCGTATCGGGACATCTACGGCCGACTATATGAAAATCAAGAAAAGTTTGCGAAAATTCATGATGCACTTGTTCCATCACTTACCGGTATCGCTCCGATTTCGAAGTGGATGCCATTCCCCGAGATGGGTCATCTAATAGCAAGTGCATATGATATGGTGTGCGTCGATTTGACGAGGTTTGGACTAAATGAAACTTTCTTTCCTCTACATAGTCGACCGCCGTTGGACGCGTCGGGCCGCATCATATGCATCGGGTATCTACGATCGCGGCACTTCGTTTAAGTGTTTTTGAAACCGGGTTGTCCTATACCAGCTACTTCTTGTCAATGGACGGCACATCGTTCAAATGAGGCGGAGACTTGGCCGGATCCGTTCGTTTCGAGAATGGCGGAGTTTGAAGAAATGATGAGCAAAAAGCGCGAGCAAAATAGAGAGCGGTCGAAGAACGTACCTATTTTTGACTTAGGATCCACCGATTGGTTCGGTGAATTTTAGTTTGTTCCGGATCGTTTTTGTTTGTAATGATCATTTTTGTATGTATTGTTGTTTATCATGTAAAATCGGACCGATTCAATACATATATAATATAAGTATGTTTTATGTCATCATTGTGTAATTTAAGTCTATTTTGAATTCCATTTGTCCAATTTACACAACACACTAAGAAATCAACAAAATGCAAAATTTATGTCTGTTTCTGCATAATTCGGAAATGAACTTCCGAAATATGCTTGTCTGCCTCCTATTTTCGGAAGTTCATTTCCGAAAAGTCCCCTGAGGCAGGATAAGGTTTGTTGGGCCATCATTGCTCCAATAAGTCTATAAATACAACACACTCTTCTTCATCCTCTTCACACCTAGAAACACAAATGACACAAACCTACCCCCACCTAGCATTCGTCTACTTCACCACCGGCTACCCGATGCCGTTCCAATTTCGCTTCTCGCGCGACACGCCGTTTGCGGAGTTGATAACGTCGCTCAACACGCTTTTGCGCTATCCCGAGAATCGAAAGGTTGTCAAGCTCGAGTATCGCTCGCCATCGCTTAACGACGAGGGAGCCATTGAATTCACACCTTTTGAGATCAAGAACGACGAAGATTTAGCGGTTATGTGGACAACGTTCGACCGATTTTCTTCGAAGGGCCCGATCGAGTTGGACGCGAAACTTCAAAGATCGGCGGACGACGTTATCAAAATGTTGACTCATCCCCACCTACCCGTGTTTAACAATATGTAACTTTAATCTTATGTAATGTGATCGATGTAATTTTCACCCGATTAAATAAAGCGAATCGTTCTTGTTTTTCATCTTTCTTCTGTCCAGACAATATTTCGGAAGTACATTTCCGAATTCCTCCAAGGGGGGTGAATTCGGAGATGAACTTCCGAAAACACCACATTTTCTGAAAAATAACTTTATTTCGGAGATGCATCTCCGAAATCAATATTTTATATTAAAAAAAAACACTTTTTCGGAGATACATTTCCGAAAACAACTTTTTTTTCAAAAAAAGTACATTTTCGGAAATGAACTTCCAAAAATAGAGGTATTGTGGTAAATTCACCAGAGGTGGCCAAAAAGATTAGGAGGTGTGTGAAGAAATTTTCATATATTATGTTTTCTCAACAATCTTATTATAGTTGAAAAACTAACTTATCTCAATAACAACTATTGTTCTAAAAAATAATATGTTTATGAATATAAAAACAACTAATTATAAATTTTTTTCTCAACAATCTTACTATCGACGAGAAAAATAACTCATCTAAACCAAGACTATTCTTTATAGCAACAACATATTATATTATTGAAAATAATACAATATTTAATAGTAATTTAATTTGTCATTGTAAATGATATTGTACAACTTTTTTAAAGACATTATTTTCGTTGAAAATATACAATACTTTTTGCAGCAACATTAGAAAATTGATGGAGAAATTAAATATTTATAGCAATAACATAACTCATCGCTGGTAACATTATAAAAATTACAATATTAATATGTCTTGGATTTATTACATCGTTTGGATTTACATCGACCCCAGACCCAATGTAAAATATATTTTTCGCCCGATGTAAAAAGTGTTTTTTGTACTAGTGATTGTTTACGTACACATTTTTCTTTATGTATATCAACAAAAATTAGTTAAATAACTTTTTTTGGCATAGTTAAATTAGTCAAAAGTTTTGGAGCTACACAATTGATTTAAAATCTCTTAATGTAAAACTAAGTGAATAAAATGCAGTAAAAGAAATTCATAATCAGAAACTAAAACTAAAACTAAATAAATACAGTAGTAGAAACCCTTAAATAGGACCAAAACTAAAAAAATGCAGTAGCAGAAACCTAGAATTAGGGACTTAACCTATATATATTTAGGGACTAAAACAAAAAATATGTCAATTTACAAGGACGGTAAGACGATACAATTCCTGAATTTTTTTCATCCCCAATCTTCATAGAAGTAACCCAGAATTAAGGTGCAAAGGAAGAAGAGGCATTGGAAATGGATGACACTTCAACACTTATTTATGGTGAAAAATATTCTCTTGTTGCTTCTATCAACAAATTCAATAATCAAATAGATTCAACCTTAACAACATATTCAAAAAAATTCTCTTGTAGCTTCTAACAACAGATCACATAATCAAATTGATCCAACCTTAACAACACATCCAAAAAAATTCTCTTGTTGCTTCTAACAACATATCCAATAATTAAATAGATTTGGCCTTTAAAACCTATCAAAAATTTATTCTTGTTGATTCTAACAACATATCCAACGCTTCTGGTCGTGCGTAAATCGGAGTTACAGATCTTAAATTATGGTGGATACAAATAGAGTACGCTTAGCGGGCACACTATCGCTAAGCGCAAATTCACTTTCCAGCACACTATATTTTCACATTTTTTTCATTTCAAGGGTTATGGTTTTGGTATTTTTGAATCTCAACTCCATCACCTTCATTCTTTTGATGTTAGAGCTTAGAAAACAACATTTGGACGTTGTAATCGCATGATCCGGAGTCAAAGTCTCTTTGCTTCTGATTGACACCACGAAAGATTTGGTTTTTTTCTTCATTCTTCTTTTTGTAAGCTTTATTTGGTGGGGTTTGTTTGTAAGTAGACTTTGTTTGTATATATATTTATTGCTCATGGTATTGTATAAAACCTCTTTTACAAATCAATGTTGATGTTTATCCTTGTTTTTGCTTTGTGCTAAGATTTGAGTTGCTTTAGACATAAACCCCTCAAATCTTGTTCTTGGATGGATATTTATTAGTTTCTGAAAATTCTCCAGTACATGGTAGATACATGTTAATCCTGATGTTCCACCATTAGAACATGACATCGAGACAGATGTTGTGACATCTGATCCTGATACAAAATAATAGTATTCATATGTACATTTGCACACAGATAAATTACAGAATGGAAACCAGATAAGTTAAGATCAATGTCTTCACTCAAATAATAATATCAAGACAAATGTCTTGACATCATCTACTGACAAAACACATATTTACCAACCTGAAAGATATGTAGAAGATAGTTGTAGAATGGTAAATAATACAGAGGAATTGTTAACCTAGTTCAGTGCAACAATGCCTAATCTGGGGGCTACCAAGCCAGGAAGGAAATCCACTATCAATAGTATTAGTTCAAAGCTAAATAGTCCCAGTTTACAACTTGTTTCCTAATCATTACTCAGTGCTACTTCTGCCTAGAAGTCGGCATCTAGACCTGGAAAATCAATATCCCACCTCCAATCACCGCAGTGATAAATAATAGCCACAAACCCTGTGACAAAGGGAACCCAAATAGAAATATTACACTTTCCAATAAAAGCATATAGTCTTGCTTCACAGCTTCAACTAAGAAAAATACTTGGTCATGCTTAAAAGCTTCAATTAAGAGAAATACTCAACTCTATGCTTAAAAGCTTGAAGAGTGAGAACAATAACTTGACTAACAGTCAAGTAACAGAGAGTCTACCATACTATATCAAGGGATACATGGGTGACTTGCACACACACACACACACACACACACACAAGAGACTCTCAAAACTGCAGACCTAAGACTCCCCTATTTTACAATTGTCAAAAGTTACTTTTTCATTAGGTTAGGGTTTTCTTAAATAGACTTTAGCATTCCACGGGCTTCAAAGCCTTTTGCCCTAATTCTTTCTTAATCCATATGCTAAAGACTACACCAAATCTGCAGAGCCATCTTTTTGAATCTTGGAACAAATCTTCAAGTTTCCTAAATTGTTCAATCAACCAATATTGAGAACTTTAATTATGTCTTGACTTGATTATAAACTTCCAGATTAAATTTTCTTAACATGTGAATATTATTGAGATATATATGAAAGAAATATCATAAAACCAAATCAAATTTGTCACGATTTAAAACATCTTGTACTGATGTTCTAGTTCAGAATGTCATGACATCTTGTACTCAATCTTACTCAACCTAATTTACAACTTCGTGCTTAGCATCTGTCATGAACCATGTTTTAGCAAAATTGTTGCCAACCCTAAAACCATGGAACTAACGGTTTCTAGATTCTAGAGATAGATTTTAGAGTTGATATTCATTGTGGGTATCGAAGCTTAATGCTTATGTGTTGTTTGAGTTAATATCGTTGACGGGAGTAATACAGTTGTTCTCGCAACTTTGCGTTAGATATAACCTTTGTTGTGGTGCATCTCTTAGGTGTTTCAGAAATGAACACTGATGTGAGAGATACTTGATGATTTTGACGAGTAAATTAGGTTGAGTAAAATTGAGTAATAAATTTAAGTATTTGACGGGTATATGAAATTCAATCCCGAGAGTTCTCTCATATCCAAAGAATATATTTATTTTTTGTTAATAACTTTACTTTTCGCACCTCATACTTTAAAATCCAATTTAACCTAAACTAAGAAAAGCGAAAACTATTGAACGACATTCTTTCCCTCGCACCGATTACTGTGGATATGATAAAATCCAAAATACTTCTAATCATTTCTTCGCCACTTTAATGCGTCAACAATCCCAAAATTTAAATTTAATTTTATTAAAGGGTTTTAAAATGTTAAAAACTATGGCGAGCAGAAGTATCATGTCTAAATCGAAAGTCGTCTAAACCGAACTCGTTATTGGAACCTCAAATATGCACACAAACTTTAGTATTGGATAAAAATCATACAAAGATTAACCAATTAAATTCTCAATCAATCGTTCTAATGAAATCACCTATGCAACCAATTTCCAATGAAAATAATAGAAAAGCTCAGAGTATCAAATTATCGAACATTTGACGTGTGAACGATGTTTTCTTCTTCTTCTTTGGTGTTTCAGGAGAGGAGGTTCGACAAAGTTTTATTTCTAAAAAGATTTAATTTCTATACCCTCCAATTGTTATAGAGGGGTGCTTTTATGTCCTCCTTTAGTCTAAACATCGGCAACCGTTAATCTGGGTGGGAGAATCAAGTATGGTATATATGCCAGAAAATTATGGTTGTACTGAAGACCTACATGTGTTTCTTTCCCTTCGACTGAGGTTTTCTCTCCTCTAGTTCTTTTATTGGAATAACAACAGCTAAACTAGCTGCATCTCTTGTGGCTTTCCTTAAAGCAACAGTCGCAAAGAAATTAGATAACAGTCGCATCAAAAAGGCACACAAGAAAGAAAAGATAAGTTAATCTCAAAGGTTTCCTTTCTTTTAGCCCCTACAAATTTAGTAGATAAAATTTGAACATAATTAATATCAACATGAATGTGACCTTTATAACTATGTATGTCATGCTTAGTTGGAACTTCTCGTTCGACAGACTTTTTACATTCATTTAGCAAAACGTTCAAGTAAAACCCACATACGAACCACCTTGGAAAAGAAGGTCGAAAGGCCAAAAAAAGTTCATCGAAAGGTAAAGGTGATTGTTGAACTTGATCTAACCATGTGTCCTATCCGTAGTGTTTCGAGTAGGCTTCTCACTTATTTGTCACTTGTGACTTAGTTAACGTTGTTTGATATAGGATTTTCAACCTACTGGGATAATAAATAGTTATTCTTAGAGACCCTAGTCTTCACTTCGAGTGTTTCCTTTTTTTTGGATGGTAGGGCGAAGTCTATGGAGTTTTCCTATGATCTAGACCATTTGGAATATCAGAAATGAGATTGTGTTTTCTAGTTCTACAACAAACGTGAAAGAAATGGTGGAGATATGTATTTTTTTTTGCTTGAAAATGGTAATTGGGTAGATTAAGGGGAAATT
This sequence comes from Vicia villosa, assembly GCF_029867415.1. Taxonomy (NCBI): domain Eukaryota; kingdom Viridiplantae; phylum Streptophyta; class Magnoliopsida; order Fabales; family Fabaceae; genus Vicia; species Vicia villosa. The sequence continues at coordinate 30,870,838 of NC_081182.1, read as the reverse complement.
GATGCATCTTCCAAATCACATATTAACTTCAAAATCTTATCCTTTGAGTTGACTAATAGCGGATTGAAATTTTGGCCAGAGTAAAAATACTTGTGTTTCTTTGCTTTTATATTCATACTATGTGATCTGGTGTTGGTGGGCTAACTGAACTGAATTCTAAGGGTCTGTTTGGTTGGGGGTAGATGGAGGGGACAGGAGGAGATATTTAGAATTATATTTGTTTGGTTCATTTTTTATAAGAGGAGGGGAGGGGAGTGAGTGACGTTGAATTAGTAGTCACCCATTCCTTGTTATTTTTTGATTTGTCTTTATTTATATAGAATTATATTTACATGGAATCAAAGTATTGGTTTCTTACTTTTGAGTTTTCAATTATGGATTGCTTAGGTTTCTGTGTTTTCACTCAATATAAAAAGTTAATTTGGTTAATTTGTTTCATATATTTCTTTAGAAAGATACACTAATTATTAAAAAAAATGGGCAAATAATTTTATTACACCTTCGATCTTATTTGAATTGTCGTCATTCATGAAACTACAAACTCAAGTTGCATTCAACACAAAATATATTATTTATTATTATCATTATATTAAATTTCATGTCATTTTATTTTCTATTATTGACTATTATATCCATCCATGTAGTTGAGATTATATGACTACTCTATGATTAAATATAGAAATTAATACAAATACTGTGTGTATATATTACAGATAAAATAAAAGTTTTAAGTCTAATATTATTTGTCCAATTTTTTTAATATTTTAACATTATTTTATCTGCTTTTAATTATATAAATTATTTTATTGGGTTAGATGAATGATCAAGATCAAAGAATTGTTATTAACAAATTGTTTGATTTACGTCGAAGAGCTATAGTTCAACTAATATGTGTTGTTGTTTACTGTTATGTTCGAATGTCTCGACTAATATGTGTTGTTGTTTACTGTTATGTTCGAATGTCTCGTAAGAGAAAATTGTGCTATAGTATGAGCTCTGGGAGAGAAATGGTTCGTGAAGAAATAATGTACCGAATTAGTAACAGTGAAACAAGTAGAAATATATTAAGAATGGGCCCTCAAACTTTTATGATCTTATGTGGTATCTTAGAAAGAGAAGGGAGATTACAAGCTACCCGGTGGTCAAGTGTGGAAGTGCAAGTTGCAAAATCAATTTACATATTAGTCGTGAAGTCAACTTTTGGTTTCGTCCCGTTGAGACTATTAGTCGTCATCTTCATCAAGTTTTGAGAGCTATTTTTGAATTAGAAGAAAAATTTCTTATCCAACCCGATGGCTTAACAGTCCCTCATGAAATTTCTAGTAGTTATAGATTCTACCCATATTTTAAGGTAAAATTGTTTATTACTAAATTATATTCCTTACACAAAAATACTAAAATTTCTAGTATTCATAGATTTTATTGATAAAAAATATTATATTGTGTTAGGGTGTTGGTGCAATAGATGGAACACATATACGTGTCAAAGTATCCATAAAAGATGCTCCTAAATATCGCGGTAGGAAAGACTACCTGACACAAAATGTTTTAGCAGCGTGTACTTTTGATTTAAAGTTTACTTATGTGCTTGCGGGATGGGAAGGATCTGCCTCTAACTCGAGAATAATAAAGAATGCACTAACACGTGAAGATAAACTTAAAATTCCTTAAGGTAATTCAGGATTAACCTAAACGTTATTTATATTACATATTTTAAACTATCACATTTATTATTTACCTTTACTATAGGAAAATATTATCTTGTTGATGTTGGGTTCATGTTGACAAGTGAATTAATTACACCTTATAGAGAAGTTCGGTATCACCTGAAAGAATATTCAGTTAGAAATCCACCCCAAAATTCTAAAGAGTTGTTTAATCTTCGACATTCGTTTTTACGCAATGCAATTGAAAGAGCCTTTGGTGTATTGAAAAAAAGATTTGAGATTTTATCTAATTCAACGTAGTCAAATTATGAAGTGAAAGCTCAAAAATTAATATTTTTGCATGTTGCATTCTTCACAATTATCTAATGAGTGTAGACCCGGATGAAGATTTTATAGTAGAAATAAATACTGAATTTATAAATCAAAATATATCTCATGACAATCATCAAGGTCCAAGAAGTGACAGAGATAAACTTGATTTTCCTCTGGTGTGAAGTTCTTAGATGGTGCTTTTCTTGAAAATGACTCTTTGTGGTCTGTTTATCAGAGTCCTAGTGTTATAAAATAGTTAAAAATAAAAGACTTTGATAATGAGATACGTGAATCAATTGCGGTTTAGATAATAATAATAATAAATAATAGATAGATTATTTTTTCTATGTCACCTTCAAAGTCACACGTTATTTTTCGTATAATTTATTTGGGCGGCTAAGACCTTCTAAATAATAGTTATTTTCCTTGACTACCATCGGTGACTTTCCATTCAAAACCTCATGCTACCATTTTTGACTCACCGGCACCAGCAACACCAAAATGGAAGACAAAGAAGCAGTTGAAGCTTAGACCAAGTTCTCCGTAGCAGTTAACTTCCTCTAGGTACTACCACAATATAAATTCCACCCATGCCTATGTATTGACCACCCAAATATTCTTTGTTTGATTGTCTTCTTCATTGCTAGCTCAACCGACTGACAATTTTATAGCAGTAGATTATCAAGTCTTTGTCCAAAGATTTGCTTGCACAAGGAAGAGAGCATGTACAATTATAAAGGTAATTAACTGATTAATATGATTTTTTTGGAATTGAATTTTTTTTATATTCAGATTTGATTTTCATATCTAGAAAATAATTAGTTGAACTAAAGTTGATTCTGCAGAAAGGAGGAGATCAACCTGTTATTTGCACTTTTGATTTAATAGTTAAAGAAATCAAATTGTGACTGGTGCTAAGCATTAGAATGATGACTTCCTCAACTGTCCAACATGTTTCAGAATGTTTCATCAAACCACTACACCCTATTCCAGATTCAAACCGAATCTGCCATTTGACAACATGGGATATTGCCATGTCGACTATGAACTACATCCAGAAAGGCCTCTTGTTCAAAAAACCAAATAACCAACAAGATTTCATCGATAATCTGTTGGAGAAGCTCAAACACTCGCTCTCTCTTGCACTATTCCATTTCTATCCTCTATCTGGCCGTCTTGTTACACAAAAATCTCAAGACCTTCCATCTTATTCTATTTTCGTCGATTGCAGTAATAATAACCTTGGAGCTAGGTTCATCTACGCAACTTTGCATGTAACCATATCTGATATCCTTGCCCCAATTGATGTTCCACCGGTTGTTAAGTCATTGTTTGATCTCAATAAAGCAATCAATCACGACGGTCACACCTTGCCTTTGTTATCCATCCAAGTGACTGAGCTAGTAGATGGTGTTTTCATAGGTTGTTCCATGAATCACTATATTGGTGATGGAACTTCTTATTGGAAGTTCTTTAACACATGGTCTGAAATATTTCAAGCTCAAGGCCAAGGCTATGATCATGAAAATGTTCCCATTTGGCACCAACCCTTTCACACTCGTTGGTTTCCCGAAGGTTATGGTCCACCAATCAATCTTCCATTCAAACATCACGACGAGTTTGTAAGCAGATTTGAATCACCCAAGCTGAGAGAGAGAATCTTCCACTTTACAGCAGAGTCTATTGCAAAACTGAAAGCAAAGGCTAATAGGGAGTGTAATACAAACAAAATCTCTTCGTTCCAATCCTTATCAGCACATGTTTGGAGAAGTATAACTCGTGCCCGCTGCCTAGCAAATGATAGAAAAACAAATTGTATGGTGGCTATAAACAACCGGCCGAGAATGAAACCGCCTCTTCCTGAAGAGTACTTTGGGACCTCAGTTGATACAGTGAGTGCAGAAGCAACGGCAGGAGAATTGCTTGAGAATAGTTTGGGATGGGTAGCATGGAGGGTTCATGTTGCTGTTACAAAGCATGATGACTTAGAGATTCGAAAGGGTGTGGAAAAGTGGTTAGAGTCTCCTGTTATACTCGACCTTAACCGTCACTTTGATCCGTTAAGCAGTGTGGCAATGATAAGTTCACCACGGTTCAATATGTATGGGAATGAATTTGGGATGGGTAAAGCAGTGGCTGTTTTGTGTGGTTATGCAAACAAATGTGATGGGAATGTGACTGCATATGAGGGATATGAAGGAGGAGGGAGTATGGATTTGGAAATTTCACTTTCTTCAAATGTTATGACAGAATTGGAATTGGATGACAACTTTATGAATGCAGTTTCTGTGACCAATATGTTAGGTACTTCAAGAGGACACACTCTTAATGAAAATTAACACGCATTCCAACAGAAGCAGCTTTTTGTGAGGATACATGATCCGTTAAAATCTTTTAAGTTGTTTTACTTGTTACAGTATGATGTGTATTGCATTTTACTTTCTTTCAACTACTGGTGTGGGTTAATGTCTCATTTGTAGTTGTGGCGTTTGGAACATTAACATTTTAAAAGAGGCTTTTATTTATAGAATTTGATGATTGATTTTGCTAAAAATTAATTGGATTTTATATATATATATATATATATATATATATATATATATATATATATATATATATATATATATATATATATATATATATATATATGAGGAGGGATCAAATTACACCCGAAGAGTTACACCACGAGTTACACTCGTTCAATAACTACATCTCAAATTAATATTTTTTAAATTCAACCGTTGGATTGAAACTTAGTATCATATAGATCATACCTATAAAGTTTGAGCTTAATCTATAATGATTTACTATGTCATTGAATTACATCAAAATTAACGTTACATGAAAGCTCATTTTGAAGTTAATCTTTGGATATCTTGATGATATAGTAAATCATTATAGATTAAACTCAAACTTTATAGGTATGATCTATATGATATTATGTTTCAATCCAACGGTTGAATTTAAAAAATATTAATCCGAGATGTAGTTATTGAACGAGTGTAACTCGTGGTGTAACTCTTCAGGTGTAATTTGATCCATCATATATATATATATATATATATATATATATATATATATATATATATATATATATATATATATATATATATATATATATATATATATATATATATATTTTTGCGAGATAACTTAAAATATATATATATATATATATATATATATATATATATATATATATATATATATATATTTGCGAGATAACTTATATATATATATATATATATATATATATATATATATATATATATACGAGGAGGGATCAAATTACACCCGAAGAGTTACACCACGAGTTACACTCATTCAATAACTACATTTTGAATTAATATTTTTTAAATTCAACTGTTGGATTGAAACATAATATCATATAGATCATACCTATAAAGTTTGAGCTTAATCTATAATGATTTACCATGTCATTGAATTACATCAAAATTAACGTTATATGAAAGCTCATTTTGACGTTAATCTTTGGATATCTTGATCGTATAGCAAATCATTATAGATTAAGCTCAAACTTTATAGTTATGATCTATATGATATTATGTTTCAATCCAACGGTTGAATTTAAAAAATATTAATTCGAAATGTAGTTATTGAACGAGTGTAATTCGTGGTGTAACTCTTAGGGTGTAATTTGATCCCTCCTCTATATATATATATATATATATATATATATATATATATATATATATATATATATATATATATATATATTTGCGAGATAACTTAAAATGTGAGATGAATCGGTGATTGGACTTCTGATGCGCTGCATTGAGTTTTCCGATATGGAGGCGTAGAGGTGTGCATGTTAACACTCCAACACTTAAAATGAGAAATAGTGAATAGTTTAGATGAATTTGAATTACTTGTAAAATGATGCCTTCTCTCTTCATATAACTAAGGGGGTCTATTATCGCTTCACGTGGAATACAACCTATCGTGCTGGAGACTGTCAGATTGATGTGGATTGTGTGTGACGAGCTAACGGTTGGGTTCATCTCCAAAAACTAATATCTGCACGTCCCCATTCTACAGGAGTTGGAAGCAAAGGATTTAAGATTAGGGATTTATACCATGATATGATGTCTCCTACAGGCTACAGGTATATCAAATTTCATCAGAGCTAAAATTTCCAATTATCTTATTGAGTTTGGTTGACTTTATAATGTGGAAAATCTCCAGGTACAGTATGTATATCAATATCTCCCTAGTCCAAATTTAGATTCATTTGTTAGTTTAATTGTTCCATACAACTTCTTTGTAACTCAATGCAGAACAGGAATGCCCTACTATAACAAGCATGTTTCACAATTTAACCCATTTGAATATTATATTATACTTTAACTATCCATCATTAGAGATTTTGAAGTGGAGTGGGCTCATAAAACTACTTCAAAATTCCTCCAGTATCACATCTCCCTCATCGTCCGTACCGAATAGATTTATATCCTTTCGAAAGGAGGATATTGTGTCCTCATCGTCTCAACATCTAGAAGTACCGACCGTCATTGATAGTCATGTTTGTCTTAGAATAAGGGATCATTAATCACTATGACTACTAGAATCATAACTGCCAACTATTCATAACTCAACGAGTTTGTAATTAACTTTAACATATGATTGTTTAACGGTCTCTACGAAATTCCCTCACGTCACTAAAATTCCTTCGTGGGTACCAAGGACGGATCTACCTTAAGCACTATGTGGGCAACTGCCCCCACTAAGATTTTAACTTCTTTTAGGTGTAGTGTATTAAAATATTGAAACTAATGCACACAATGTAATACGATTCATACAACCTGACAGCTCCAATTAAAAAAAATCAAAATATATATATATATATATATATATATATATATATATATATATATATATATATATATATATATATATATATATATATATATATATATATATATATATATATATATTATGAAAGTTTATTATCAAATATATATATTATATTTTTGAACCAACACATTATTTCTTATATAAAGTGCTTAATTATTGCATTAAAGTAAAATATTGTATATTGTATTTAATAATTTATATGCATAATATTTCTTTTAAATGTTAAAATAAAAGACTAAAAGTTTAAATATTCAAATCGCCCCCACAACGTAAATTTTTTGGATCTGTCACCGGTGGAATCTCTACGGCATGGTCGCTTTCATCTAACTCATTAATGATTGTCATTCTAAGAAAAAGAAAAAGTAGAAGAGAAAGGGGGAAGATTAAATATCATATGGACTATGTAAGTTGATACTAGGATTCAAATGAATTTACAAGAAATTCCTTAAAGAGCATGGTTAGAGAATAAAATGGAAGGGAAAACTGTAATTCGACTATTTATAGAGTCAAGCACATATGTCAAGTAGGATATCATCATTGCCAAATAATACACATGCACCCGCTCCTAAAGCAGCAAAGCATCAACAAACCACGATCTCATAATGCACACACATCAGAAACCCAAGCCCTTTGTGTCTTCTCGAGACAATTGCATCATCACACAACACTAAATGCACCACGTGCTTTTGAGAATCCAAGCATTAGGCCCTTTTAGGTTCGCTTGAGGGACTCGCCCTTCGATCCTCACTTGAGGGCCTCTAGACTATTCTTAAGGGACTCTCAAAGCATCACTTGAGGACTCGCTCTGCAGGGATCACTTGAGGGACTCACCCTTCAGGCTCTAATAAAGGGATTCACCCTTCAAAGCATCGCTTGAAGGACTCACATTTTAAGGCCTCATCGCCACGATATTATTGTTTTTCTCATCTAAATTTGTTTTCCCTACAATTGAAAAACTGTGAAATTGTATGTATAACTTAAACATTTCAACCCTCTAGAAACTATGAACTCTGATAACTTTAGCTGGGGTTCAGAAGAGATCGGCCCATGTCACACCTGACACAAAGATATCATTAGATTGTGTGAGGTGAGTGAGGGTGCATTTATGTGGTGAGCTCATGCCAAGAGCCTCTACAACGTGGATTGCCTAACCTAATCCGACTTAACATCAAATCAAGTCTTATGTAAACAATCCAGGTCACATGTGACATGAAATAGGTACGCCATTATGGCTCCTCACGATAACCATTCTTCATACTAGGGGAGAATCAATCTACCTATCTCCATAACGAGGTTAGGTGAGTATGAAGTAGAATCAATCAACTTTAAACAATTATTTGGTCCAGGAGATTAGGTCTATATAAACTCTAAGTCTTGTAGTTAGAATGATTCATTGTTTACATATTTAACACAAGTTAAGTTCATATTATTGTATGTATGACAAGTACAATATTACATCCTAATCTCAACAAGTTTCATTTTTACTAATTATATTTTACAAAAATTATATTTTATTTAAAAAGATGTTTAAAAAGTTTATTATATATCCATAACGTACACTATTTTCATCAATTAAAATCCAAATTTATTTGTCAATTTTAAATTTTTAATACTATAACTTACATAATTTGTATCACATCACAAATCTCAAGAAAACAATCACATTTACCCGCAATTATATTTCTAAATTATTTAAAATTCCAAAACTCAATTTAAATCCTAAATCTCCTTCGAAGATCTGCATCTCTTCAAATCATAAATCTCCTTCAAAGATCTATATATCTAGTATGGAGTGCCATGTTTATCAAAATAAATACTTATAAAAAAGTTTGCATAAATTATTATTTTTTAAAAATAAAATAATTTTATATATGTTATAAATTTTTTTAATAGTTTAAATAGTGTATAATAATTAATCTTTTTATCTAATGTATATTAAGAAATTATTATAATTTTTTTAAATATTAATTTTGAAGAATTGACTTAAGAATTATTTAAAGGGAAATGCTAACTAGTGCCCTTGTAATATCAATTAAGCTTAATTTAAATTGCAAAATAAAATTAATATCAATTAAGCCTAATCGGTAGTTTATAATCAAGATCTTTCAAATCAAAGTAAGTCCCACATTGTAAACATTGTAAAGCACATAGAGCAATATGGCTATAAAAAGTAGGCTTGGATTAAAAAACAGGGTTTTGCCGCAAACTCGTCCACTGCAATGTCGCTGCTTAGGCTTCGCATTCCTCGCAAAGAAGACCGAATTAGTGATTTACCGGACTCCCTTCTTGATCACATTCTCTCATTTCTTCCAACCAAAGACGCCGTGGCCACCAGCATCCTTTCAAAACGTTGGAGACCAATCTGGCGTTCACAACTTAACCTCTACTTCAACGACAGATCTTTTTCAGGCACTCTCGCCTTTTGCCAATTCTTCTATTCCTTCGTCACCATGCGATTGCGAGATAGCATCCTACCTATCCTCTCATTCCATCTTAATTTTCATTACCACTTCTACGACAAAGATTTTCACAATTTTCTTTATGTGCCTATTACAAGAGGAGTTCAAACTCTAATCATCCATATCTCCCACTCAAATTACTCTATGGCATTACCTTCATTTGTTCTAACCAGCAACACCTTGTCGGTCCTCAAATTGAAGAATATAACATTGAACGACGTTCCATGCGTTGATCTTCCCTCGCTCAAAGTCCTTCACTTGAAACATGTCACGTTCAAATGTTATGCATATCTCCAAAAACTTCTATCTGGCTCTCCCATTCTACAGGACTTGCAAACAAAGGATCTAAGTATGAAGATCCCTAATCACAGGTATGATTTAGGTTTTGCGATATCCAATTTGGTCAGAGCTAACGTTTTCAGTAATAATACTATTGGCCTTGAGTGGCTTCATAATGTGGAGCTTCTCCGCATACAACTGGTATGTATCAAATATCAATATCTCACACTAGTCCAAGTTTAGTATCACTTGTCAGTTTAATTGTTCAATACAACTTTGTAAGTTTGTAACTCAATGCAGAACAGGAAACCCCCTACAATAACGGGCATGTTTCACAATTTAACCCACTTGGAGCTTATATTCAACTTTGACTATCCATCATTCGTGGTTTGGAAGTGGAGTTGGCTCATAAAACTACTTCAAAATTCTCCCAGCCTTCAAACTCTTATCATTGATGAGGTCTTTAATGTTACTACCACTGCCCCTCTCCTTTTTTTTAGTTATTCTTCTGTATAATTTTAAAATGTTCAATTGTGTATTGTTCAGGTTAATGCACGACGCTGTTCCTTTGTTAAAGAATGGCAGGATCCAGAAGTTATTCCAGAATGCCTTTTATCTAATCTTACAACATGCTCGCTTAGAAATTACACTCACATAAATTGTGAGCTCCCGTTTGCAAAATACATAATGCAAAATTCAAGAGTACTAAGCACCATGACAATTCAGACTGCAAGTTTCGTAAAGACAAATACAAAGCTCAAAATGTTAACGGAATTATCTCGGTGCCCAAGGATTTCAGCCTCATGTAAACTTTTATTTAGTTGAGTGATACTTGATAGAGCATGTGGAAAATAGCAGCCCTAAGCTTGTCACAAACATACCCTTTATTTATAAATTCGTTCTCATTCTCAATATTGTGATGATTTCTTTTTGCATAATAACGTTCCCTTTATTTTTTATAATATATGCAAAATCATGTTATAATTTATAGCCAATTAAGTGTGATTGTGGGTGTATGGGATATGTTAAAGAAGTTGCATACGAGGTTATTGGTAGAGAATAAAGTAGAAAGATGTCTTTATGCTCTAGAATAACAATTATACTCACAAGACTAGTTCCTTTGGGTGACGTAGAATTCAATGGTGTATTAGGTTGGATTGTCATTTTTGTTCTGTTGGACTAATGTAAAAGAGTTGTAAGCTATGCTTAAACTTTTCTGTGAGGATGATGAGGCAGTTGGGGGAGAGAAAGACTGAACGGTTTGAGTTGGATAGTTTTCTAAGCATGTAATTTAGTCAGGAATGAATGAATTGTATTTCTGTAGATATTAAAGGAATTTTCTCCGCTACGAGACAACCATGTTATAATTACTACATATGCGACCAATGCTATTGTTGTAAGTATCAGATCGCCATCCAGACCAGAGCAAAAAGGTTAGGTTAGGTGCTACACCAAGATTATTTTTTAAGAGCAGTCTAAGTAACTTGCAAAAAGAGGCTCTAAGGGTATCATGAGCTAAACATGCCGTTGAAGAAATATTGCTTAAACAGATGTTTATAGGAAAAGATAAAGTTCTGGACTATCTCCGTCTGATAGAGTTGCTTGGGAAACAAACAATGACTGGAATTCAGCAGATAGGCAAGAACGGCTCCCTTCTGTTTCAGTTTCCGTGGAATGGATGCTTACAGGTGACTCGCTAAAAGCTGAAAGCATATTTTATTACTCTCAGCGTTTGTGCTGAACGCTTGCGTGCCCTTTATAGGCATTGCTAGCTTTGTGTTTTGATGAGTCAGTCTCTGCCTAGGTTGTCCTTGGTTTATGCATTAATCAAATTAAGCAATATGTTTGTTTTAGTTCACATTAAAGTCGACAAGGTACTGTCAATTCGTATCGTCGACTTTTTGCTTGTATAAATCACAGTAATTTTGACATGTTTCTTTTGCAAGGTCTACTTTATGACAAGACCTTGTTAGCTCTACTGTACATGTGGGCAGTCAATCCACATCCACATGAGTTATCTGAAATCATGTCACAGGAAAATTTTGGGTTGGAACGTGGGAAGCTGCTCCAAAGCCATTTGTCATCAGGAATTGCTGCTTCTCTTGATGATATCACTGATGGAGAATCATCAGCCCACCTTCGTGAAAGAGCGGTATAGCAATTGCTGTCATAAACAGACTTAAGATCAAATTTTAAAATTATTGAATTGTGAATTATAATTTTTGGTGACGGGCATAAACTCAGACGTAAGATTAGTTAAATTTTTTATATCTATTTCGTTTAGGGAAAGCTCCTCAATTTTACAAGGTTAATCCTGGACCTGTGGTCTTGTCGATAATTAATACAATTGAAGCTGGCACACCAGTTGATGATATAAGTCTATGAAGTTATGATGATAGTTATCTTGATATAATCTAGTTGGATTTTACGGTGTTTTTATATATAAGGTTATAAGTTGGACCAATTGTGTTCAAGAGTCAATAACTGAATATGTTTTCGTGATATGCAAGGTTTGCATTATGCGTAGGGAACCATCCCTTTGGTTTGTCTTCTTATTGAGCCGATATAATACTAGTTTAAGAATTTAGCTAATATAAAACACTGGATTATCTTTAGAAAGTAAAGCAAATATGGTTGTGGGTGTAAGGTTGCTCGAGTGTGACTTGTGAGAGAAAAATGAGTTATTTACTATATATTGACTATAAAGTTGTGATGCCAATGTCACGCTGTTAAATTGCTTATTTTGCTGTTCTAGATCATACCTACACACAGCAGTGGATTTTAATTCCGAACAAAGAGCAGGTCGATTGAACATATACGCGCAACGTCGACGATGACAGTGACATATTTTGCAAGTGGTGTTATCGGCTATGTTTAATTTGACCTTTTTGTTTTTCTTCTCTCTTCTTATCCTTTGTAAACCAGTTTCATGGTTTTAAGTGTTGAAAACTGGTTTTTGATATTTTTACCGGTTTTAAAACTGGTTTAATTTTTTGCAACCGGTTTTGACAATTTTGGTTTTACATCCAAACCATTTTAGTGGTTTTTATGTGGATATGGATTGGATATCAGTAAATCCAAACCATGAACACCCCTAAGCAGACAAAGATGACTAGAAATGAAAGAGGAACAGAAACAGAAGCAGCCAAGAACTCTTCAAAACAGGATGAAGATTGGAAGAAAAAAACAGCACTCACCTAGGCTAAACAAGCAAGGGAGGAGAAAGGAGAATGAGGGTGAAAATAATAGAGATTGAAAGGATCAATCAAAATTATATTTTGGAAGATTTTTTTGGAGAATCATCTCAGTCCAGCACACCATTCTTTTTATTAATGTATTTTGCATGTTTTTCATCATAATTTTTTATATGAAGATCCTTACTATGTGTTAAATTTTTAGAATGTAATGATTGTAAAAATTATAACTAACAAGAACATCAAGTTCCTCCAATTCCTTTTATAAGTGGTTAACATGTCACTCCTTATGCTTAGTCAGCTACACATATTTTAGAGCAAGATGCCTTTAAATAATAGGCTATGACTTTAAATTCAGGTTTTGTTCAATCTCGTCCGCTACAATGTTGTGGTTTTGCATTCGACAGAAAGAAGACAGAATAAGTGCTTTACCAGACTCACTTCTTCATCACATTCTCTCGCATTCTTTCAAAGCGTTGGAAACAACTCTGGCGATCACAGCTCAGCCTCTACTTTGATGACAGATATTTTCCAGACACTTTCGCCTTTCGCGGATTCTTCAATTCCTTCATCATCATGCGAGATAACACCCTACCCATCCTCTCGTTCCACCTTTATTGTCGCCACCCCCCCCGCTTTGCCTGCAACAACCATTTCTACAAGTTTGTTTATGCCGCAATTACAAGAGGTGTCCAACACCTAATTATCGATGTCTGCCAGCCAGATGATTCTCGTCCAACCAGATCAGCATTGCCTTCTTTAGTTCTAAGTACAAAAGCCTTGTCAGTTCTCAAATTGAAGGAGATAACATTGTACGATGTTTCGTGCGTTGATCTTCCGTTGCTCAAAGTCCTTCACTTGGAATCTGTCAAATTCACTTACTATGAATATCTCCAAAAATTACTATCTGGCTGTCCCATTCTACAGGAGTTGGAAGCAAAGGATTTAAGTATATGGATCAATACTATGATATCTCCTACCGGTATTGCAAGTATATCCAGTTTGATCAGAGCTAATATTTTCAGTTATCTTATTGAGTTTGATTGGCTTCATAATGTGGAGCATCTCCACATACAATTGGTATGTATCAATATCTCACTACTCCTTAATTTAGTTTCACTTTTCACTTTAATTATTCCATACAACTTCTTTGTAACTTAATGCAGAACAGGAAACCCCCTACTATAACGGGCATGTTTCACAATTTAACCCACTTGGAGCTTATTTTCAACTTTGACTATCCATCATTTGGGATTTTGAAATGGAGTTGGCTCATAAAACTACTTCAAAATTCCCCCCATCTTCGAACTCTTATCATTGATGAGGTGGTCTTTAATGTTACCATTGCCCCCTCTCCTTTATTTAGTTTTACTTCTATATATTTTAAAAATATGTTCAATTGTGTATCATTCAGGTCAATGTAGTACGCCGTTATAATGAATGGGAGGACCCAGAAATTGTTCTAGAATGCCTTTTATCTCATCTTACAACATGCTCACTTAGAAACTACAGCCTCATGTATTGTGAGTTTCGATTTGCCAAATATATAATCCAGAATTCAAGAGTACTAAGCACCATGACAATTCAGAGTGCCAAATTCCTTGACACAAATACAAAGCTCCAAATGTTAATGGAATTATCTTTGTGTCCAAGGATTTCAGCCACATGTAAACTTTTATTTATTTGAACGATACTTCTGTGCAATAGCAGCTATAAGCTTGTCACAAACATACTAATAATTCCAATAAATATGAGATTCTACTTTATAAATTCACTCTCATTATCAATCTTGTGATGGTTTGTTTTTGCACAATAAGGAACCCTTTATTTTTTTAGGATACATGCAAAATCATGTTATAATTTGTAGGCAATGAAGCGTGGTTGTGGGTGTATGGGATATGTCAAAGAAGTTGCATAAGAGGCTATAGGTAGAGAGCTAAGTAGAAAGATGTATTTATGCTCTAGAATAACAATTATACTCATAAGACAGGTTCCATGGTGTATTAGATTGGTTTATCATTGTTGTTTTATTGGAATGTAAAAGAACTATAAGCTATGCTTAAACTTTTTTATGAGGATGTATAAGGCAGTTGGGGGGGAGAAAGATTGAACGATTTGAATTGGATAGTTTTTCTAGACATGTAATTTAGTCAGGAAGGAATGAATTGTATTTCTGTAGAGATATTAAAGGATTTTACTCCATTACGAGACAACCATGTTATAATTACTACATATGCGACCAATGCTATTGTTGTAACTTGTAAGTATCAGCTCGCCATCTAGACCAGAGCAAAAGGGTT
Organism: Vicia villosa; assembly: GCF_029867415.1. NCBI lineage: Eukaryota > Viridiplantae > Streptophyta > Magnoliopsida > Fabales > Fabaceae > Vicia > Vicia villosa. The sequence goes on along the minus strand of NC_081182.1, from coordinate 30,855,752 downwards.
AGGTTAGGTGCTACACCAAGATAGTTTTTTAAGAGCAGTTAAGTAACTTGCAGAAAGAGGCTCTAAGGCTATGTTTGGGAGTTTGGAGGGGAGAGGAGGGGAAGGCTTCCAAAAACAAAATTTAAAAAAAATGTAGGAAAATATTTGACATTTTGTGAAAAAATGATTTTGTTTAGAATGATAAAAAAATTATTATTATTACAAAATTTTTAATTTTCAAAATAGTATAACAACCTAAAAGATATTTGGAAAATTTATGTAAGCCCTTCAAAACCCTCCAAAACCCTCCTTCAATACAATTTTTGAGTTCCCCCATTTTATGGGGTTTTTGGTGTTATGAATAAACTCAAACCCTCCAAAACCCTCCCACCCAAAATCTTTTTATCCTTTTCACCCAATTCCTCCTATTTTTCAAAACCCTCCCCTCCCTTCCCCTCCAAACTCCCAAACAAAGCCTAAGGGTATCATGGGCTCCAAAAAATGCCATTGAAGAAATTGCTCCAGAATATGTTTATAGGAAAAGAAAAAGTTTTGGACTATCTCCGTCTGGTAGAGTTGCTTGGGATATAATGACTGGAATTCAGCAGATGGACAAGAACAACTCCCTTCTGTTTCAATTGTTGTGGAATGGATGCTTACAAGTGATTAACTAAAAGACAAAAACATATTATGTATGTATGTATTCTGTACTGTTTTTATTATTCTCGTCTCTGCCTAGGTTGTCCTTGGTTTATGCATTAATCAAATTAAGCAATATGTTTGTTTTAGTTGCACATTAAAATCGACAAGATCACTGTCAATTCATATGGTCGACTTTTTGATTGTAATTAAAATTACAGAGTAATTCTGACATGTTTCTTTTGCAGGGTCTACTCTATGACAAAACGTTGCTGGGAAAGCTCATAGGTGATAGTGAACTTTCAAGAAATGATGAGAAATAAGGATGTTGACGACATGTCATCTGATGCCAGTAGCTTACATACATGTGGGCAGTCAATCCACATCCAAATATGAGTTATTTGAAATCATGTCGCATGAAAATTTTGGGTTGGGGCGTGCGAAGCTGCTCTAAAGCCATTTGCGATCAGGAATTGCTGCTTCTCCTGATGATATCACTGATGGAGCATCATCTGGCCGTCTTCGTGATAGATTGGTTGTGGAAGAACGGTATAACAATTGTGGAAGAACGGTATATCATCTGCAGCAGGCATAAACAGACTTAAGAGTTAAGATCAAATTTTAAAACCATTGAATTGCGAATTATAATTTTTGGTGACATGCATAAACTCAGACGTAAGATTAGTTAACTCTTTTATATCTATTTCAATTAGGGAGAGCTCCTCAATTGTACAAGGTTGATCCTGGACCTGTGGTCTGAGTTCATTAAAAATATACTTTGATGATTCAAAATGGCAGGATCTATTTCTGTTTCACATGGCTGGAAAATATTCAACATAATCTCTAGTGAACAGATATGCTTGGACACTAGTCTGAGCTGTGTTACATTTGAAAAAGAAATTATGTTTTGAAAATTTTGTCAAAGTTTTTGATGATGCTAGCTACTTGTTTTGAAGCATAATAAAAATCAATTATTTACCCATACTTTTCTACGGGGGTGGCAAAACGGGTCGTCCACCCCGCCTTATGCCCGCCAAAAAACGAGCGGGGCGGGCATACCCGCCAAGTAAAATGAACATAAATGTCATGTCCGCCCCGCAAAGATGGCGGGTTGACAGGCGGCAGACTTACCCGCCTAATTTTATTTATATATATTTTTAATAGATTAATAGGCTTTTTATACCTTTTAATTAAACTTTTTACTTATTTTTTAAAACAATTTTTGATAAAAGCAACTTTTTAATAAATTTACTTAAAAAAATATTACATATATTTATAGATAAATGTATAAAATAAACCATAAAGAATTACAATTACTAGAATTAACTAAAAAAATAGTGAGTTTTGAAGGAGGGGCAGGCGGCGGGCTTTGGCGGGGCGGGTATGGCGGACGGCGGGTTTTGACGAGCGGTGAGTCTAAAATCCCAACCCAACCCGTTATTTTTTGGCGGGTGCGCGGGCCACGGCCCGTTTTGCCACCCCTACTTTTCTAGCATTGAGGTCAAAACACTATTTTTTTTTGTCTTAGTCAAAATGCATTATAGGCATTTTCTTATTTCTCATTATTTCTCATATAGGAATTTTTAATAAATCTAGAGTCGAAGAGAATTGAACTATTTATTTGAATTTTATTTTTAATGTGGTAGTTTTAATATTAATGCATTATATATTCTATTTGAATTTTATTTTTATAAAAATAAAAAATATTAATCAATTAATTCTTTTATTAGAATTATTATATTATTGTAAATATTACTCTAAAATATATAAATAAGACAACTAAATATATATAAATAGATTTTAAAAATTAAATTTTTAGAAAAATGCCAGAGGTCTAGCAAGTTTTATCAATTTAAATTTGGGAATTTCTTTTTAAACCCCTTAACCTTTTGCAAATGGATCAAACAATTTTTCCAATTGACTTGTTATTTACACCTAAAAATAAAAAATAAGATGACAAAACAAAATGATAATAAAATAAAATGATTTTAATTTTAATAAAAATTCAAATTAAAAATTAAATTGAATTAGAATTAAAATTGTAAATCAAGAGTATTAGTAAAAATAAACAAAATACTAATAATTGAACAAAAAATGCATAAATGGGAATATATATTTTTTATTTTCTAAATGAATGCTAATGCAAATGGTGTTATACATATTATATATTTTTAATCTTTTTTTAATAACATAAGAATTGAAGAATTAATGGAAAATACGCGAAAATGCCTGATATTGTTGATCTTATGAATAAAAGATGTTTCGTGAATGCATGTATGTTATGCTGATGAAATGCGAAACATAAGCCAAACATTAACCTCAAGATTCAATGGATAACAACAAGTTGTTGGTTTGGATAGTTGTCAAACATTTCGTGATAATGTTGACCTTAAAACGAGTGTTGAGTTTTATTTAAAACCTTTAATAATATTCATAACCGAGGAAAAGTATCTCATGGAAAAGGATACAACATGAACTTCACCTATGTGAATTTCGAGATGGTGTTGTCTCAAAGTGAGAGTTGGAGTTTCTCTCAAAAAATTCATGAAACAAGATAGCATATGCCATAAATAAGTTCTAAGCGAGATATGAAGAGGAAGAATTTTAAAGAGTGCGTGTCAGGTATCGCCATTCTAACCATATGGGTTAATGGTTTAAAAGTATTATTACCTAATATTCCGATTAAACTTTGCATTATCCTCACTAAGATTAAGTTTAAAATTGAAAGATACCTAACTGTATTAACACTCTTTATATCTCATTTTCTAGAATTAGTCTTGTCATTATTATAACAAGTGGAGATTGTTGGAAATTATGAACAATAATTGTCACGGGCGTTGTTCCAAAATGACAAAATGGACAATTGAGATAATGACAATAAATGCATTGCAAATAGTCCCACATAAAAAGTGGAGCAAACTTTAAAAGCATTTATAAAGTCCTTGAAACATTAAACTCACCAAAGGAGCCAAATAGGATAAGGTGTTACATGGAGATATGTGGTGGTCTCAAGCATTATGGCACTTGTCACATCCAAACAACCTTTCGCCGGTGTCGCCACTGCCGACACCGGCTCTGTAACGCCCGAAAAAATGATTATTTGCTTAATTTATATGTTTGTGATGTTTAGTGAAGTTTTTCATGTAATTTTATTATTTGGCCCAAATTGAAATTTGTGAGGCTTGAGGTAATACTACCTAGGTTTTTAGAAACCAGTAACCTAATATTGGAGGAAAAATAGAAGAACGACGGAGAGAAGAGGAAATTAGGAGAAGAAAAGATATACGTGAAGTTTTCCGTTAAGAGAATAACGGAAGGATTACACGAAGCCGAAAAGCTTGGATTCGACTGGAATTGTTGAGCGGACTCCGAACACCAGGTAAGGGTGAGGTTCTTGCTCTATAAATGGGGATATGATGAACCGTATGTGGGGTTTAGGGTATTAATGTTATCTCTGTGTTTCGATATATTTTGATGTCTGTGGTGTTTGTTATGTGTTGTAATTTTTAGAAAATTTCATATGAAAATGTGGCTATGATGATTATTGATTAATTTGTGTTATTTGGGATTTTGGGTGAATTGAATTATTGGATCGATGAATTTTCTGTGTTGGTAATACCCCTGAGATGTTGTATGGCTAAATTCGGGAACCGGAAACATCCTGAGTTGATTGATGAAGATGAACGATGGAAATTATACAGGGAGTATAGAAGAAAAATTTAGTTGTGACGGGGCCCCATAAGAAGAGGTGGGCGCCCCAGGTATCATGAAAACAAAACAAAAAATATATATTTTATGGGACGAGGGCCACCAGTAAAGGGGTGGGCGCCCCTTAAAGAAAAAGTGGAAGGGCGGGGGCCACCATGGTGTGGGGTGGGCGTCCCTTAGCCCTGGGGTGGGCATCCCATATGTGGGATGGGGGCCACCAGCTTGTTTCATCACCAGCTTGTTTCATTTCCATATTTTCTTTAAAATATGCACTGATATATTTAGTATAATTTAAGTACCACATATAATTAATTAAACTGAAATGAATAGATAACCTGCAGAATTAGAATATTGGCCACAAATAAATTGATATAAATTAAAATGAAGTAGCAGTTAAATGACCAATTTCAGTAGTAGGTATTTGTATAGAACGAAATAGCATACAGCGGTATAATTGATGCAACGGGTATGTTCAAAATAACAATAGAAACATAGACAATATTATTAATAGGTTTTGTAGTTCTGCATGATTGTTGGAAGTGTTAATTTAGTTAGCAGACTGAAATAAATAGTGGACAGGAAATATATAGCGAGTAGAATAATATAAGGATTGTCTAGTAATAGTCCGCTAACCATGGTCCTTGCGTTATTTCGGTGATGTTGCGACGTGACGTGTTTTTGTGAGTTTTGTGAAGTATTGCGATGTTTTGCATGAATTATTTGTGATTGATTTATTGTTGGTTTCGTTGTTGTGATGTATTAGCGGTTTTATGATGTGACGTGTTCTCTTTTGCGATTGTTGTGACGTACTGAATTGTTGGATTCATGTGAACTGTCGTTATGTTATTCGTGATGATTTGTTGTTGTTGATTATGATTGTTGTTGAAGTGCTATCGTGACATGGTGATATTAAGTTGTAGGCCTATGGCCAGTGACGATGCGATGTTATGATTTTGTGATTACTGCGAAATGTAGGAAATAAAGCGACGTTGAGTTACCCTAATGATCGGTAACATTTGTGATATAGGCGTGTGCCTCGCGACGATGTGTTGTGATTTATTTTGTGATGATGCATTCATTGAATCTCATGATTGCATTTTTTTGAGACGGCTTGGATTGGCAAACAGCGACGAAGGTTTATGCCTGTTTTAATGCCTCTATTTGTTGGCAATTGATGATGGGGGCTGAAGCCCTAGGTACCACATGCATGTGCATTTGTTAGAGTCGCATTTCATTTGTGTGATAATGAGGTTATGTGTTTTGATATGTGAACTGATGTGATTTGTTGTGAACTTTGAATATGATCTTATGTGAGATATTGTGACTTGTGTTGTTTTGATTGAAACAGTGAAGTAATCAAGACGATAATGATTATACCGCAAAGTGATAATCATTATAACTTGAACCTGAAAATATACTGTTTATCATCACCCTGTTTATATTGGTTGATATCTCGCCCCTTTCTTTTGTATCGCCGTTACCTTTATACTGGTAACGTGCATGTGATAGCTTTGACGAAGCTTTAGACGATGTGAGTCGAGTCGGTGGTCGCTCTAATACGTAGCACTTGAGGGGATAAACGATTATTTTAATTATTTATTGTTTTGATTAATTTTAGTGATGTTATATTGTTGAATTATAACTTAAAGTTATATTGCGAAGATACTATGATTAAAAATGAATTTTTTGGAAGTTTTGTGAATTCCGCTACGAGATTAAATATGATTTGATGAAGTGATTTTGAGGATTAAGTTAATTATTATAATTTGTCCGTTTTGATTATACGTGCTATGTATCTATGGTGAAGGCAAGTATGTCGTAAATCATTTGAATATGAAAATGTGACATCTCAATTGTATGTTTTGTTGAATTTTATACTCTGATTTTCCGTATAATTATCGGGTAGAATTGGGGTATTACATTAGTGGTATCAGAGTTGGTCGGTCTGTCCGGCCAATGTTGTCTAATGTTGTTTATTCCTCTGTACGCGAAAAGTGTGTGAAACAATGTCGGTACTTGTTGTTTTTTGTTGTTGGTTGCAGGAATTACTTTGAGCAAAGTGGGGGAGAAGTTGTGCTTCTCGAATGTGGTTCAGTTGCAAGTTTGCAAAGAGGATTGTTGTCTTGGAGTTTCAGAAACTGAATCGCGGTGAGGGAATGTGTCTCTCAAGTGATGAGAAGTTTGGAAGCGAAGAGATTGTTAAGGGCTGTTCAGAAGATGATTGAGTTGAAGAGAGATGAGTTTTGAAGTGAGATTTCTGTAAGCAAAACGCAAGAAAACTGCCGAATAGTTATAGAACTTCGGAAATTCATAACTGGAGTTCTGGACATCCGATTTGAGTCCCGTTTGAAGCGTTAGAAAGCTAACGAGATGAACTTTATTATAAAAATGGTTGCGGCAGCTGTAATGGATTTATTTGTGACGGTATAATGTTGGAAAGAGGTGAAGTTGCGGTTATGCTTGTCCTTGGAACTAGATTTGTGCGTTGGTGTCGCGCAGGACGTCAGTGTCGGAGTTGCGTGAATTGAAGGAGTAATTAAGAGGATTGTTGAGAAGCAATTTAAAAGTCAAGTTTATTATTTGATAAGATTTAGTAGTATCGTAAAGTATGTCGCTGTGTGACATTGATTTTTGGCATTTTCGGGTAACGTCAGAAAATTGTATCTTGAGTCCCGAGTATCGGATTGATGTGTTGTTTGAGCCAACGAAGAGGTGAAATCATGCTCTACCTTATGGGAGAGTTATAAATACAATGAAGGTGATCTTATAGGAAGAGATTCTGAAGTCGGTTATGGAAGCATGAAGCTTGTTGAATAGGAACAGTTATTACTGCAATTGTTCGAAACGAAGTTAAGTAGAATGTGTCGTTAATGAATAAGTTGAGAGGATGAGATGTTCGGTATTAATGATGATTTGAGTACTGATGACTCTTAATGAAAAGTGAAGTAGTAGTAAAGGAGAAATATACTTTAGGACGATTGGAGTCGTAATTGTGATGCCAGAGTGGTGGCGTGCATAAAAGAAGGATTGTAGAGAATTTTTATCACCTATTGATGTGAGGAAGACTTTGTTGAGATTCCAAGTGGAATGATATTTTTACGCGAAAGATGTTATGGGATTTTGAGTAAAACCACGAGTTATGAATGTTGTTGAAGTCTTTTGCTAAGATGAGGACTTTGGTTGGAACAAGACGAATGGTGACGTACTAGTATATTAATAATTCTAGAGTTGGAGAATAATTAGCAATTGCGTAATGCTAAGTGACTATGAAGCGGATTGTGTAATATATTTGGGCATCGATGCCTCACCGACAAGATCAAATAAGAGGGAAGTTGTGCGAGTTGTAAAGACTCAAGGTGAATTATTGGACTATGACGATGTTAATGAATTTGAGTGCAAATTCTTAAAGGACACTATTATGTAGTAACGACGGTTTATACTTCAATATGGTTGTCGACTATCTATTGACAAATTGAGGACTTGATCACCCTTAATCTCTTGTTGGTAGTAGACGGAATCATGTGAATGGTATGCGCTTGTCTTGTTGTCTTAATAGTATAAGATGTGATTGATGTTAAACCGTGAGGGTAATTGTCACCAAGTTGTTGAACTTATGAAGAAGTGGATATGTAAGAGTGAAACAAAGGAGATTTTAGGTCCTTAAAACCATAGAACTCTACTATAAAAGGGGAGGTAAACATTAGAACCATATACACATTCTTTTCAACTAAAATATGTCTTTCGATTTTGATAGTCACCCTATTTATAAGCAACGGCAACTAAAAGAATAAAATCAATTATGGAAAGAAACCAACGGCTAGATTTCCACTCATGGATACACGCCAACTCGGGTGTACTCAAGTAATCTATAAGCTCAGAACCGACTCAGAGAATTTAGAGGCCCTGATCTAAATTTAAAAATTGACCCTAATAAAAAAATATAAAAAAAGTCAATTTTTTTTTGAAATTGTAAATAGCATTAAAAATTAGAGAAAAAATAAATTATAAGATTGTAATGTAATTAATTGAATTTGATATTATAAGATTGTTGATTAAGTGGTATGTTAATTTTCAATTGGAATGTAGCACGCGAGTTTGAATGTTACGTAAGATTTTGGCACTTTTGGCAAAATAATAATTAGGAAAATACTTATTAGTAAGAAAGTGGAAAAATAAGAAATGCAAGAATAGATCCCAACCATCCATTATCACCACAACTCCATGATCCTTATTAAAAAGGAAGTTAAATTTAAAATTAATTTAAAATTTACTACTATTTTAGTGACACATACTCATTCTTGCATTTCTTCTTCAAATTGCTTCGTACTAAATAGCACTGCTCTAATAATTAATACACATTAAAATCAAAAGGCGAGATTACAGATGGATCGAACCCTGCATCCTCAGAATTAAAAAATCAGTATTTAGCCGCTATGCTGTTTAACTTCCAATGTAATAAAGATTCAGCAAAGCATATCTATATATTTATTATCTATAACTATATATAAAGAGGATAGAAGAGTTTGGACTGGCCTAATTTTATTCCCTTTTTACCCTTTAAAATACAGTTTATTTTATTTTTAAAAAAAATTGTAATAAAATGGTGCAGTTTTTTAAAAGAAGTTTAACTGCAAAACCACGTCATTAGATGTGGAGAAAATTTGGTTACCAGACGAAAATGATGGTAACTAACAACCCATCATCTCTTACATATACCTTCTTCTTTCTCTTATGACACTGATTCTTTCACATTCCAATAATCAAACTCTTTCACCTTCTCTTATTCATTCTCGAAATCTCTTTCATTTTCAAAAACTTCGACTAATTTGAAAGACAAACCCTTGAATAACAATTAACAACTATAAATCCAACCGAACCAAATTTTTCAACTGACTCGCTGCTTTTCAAATCTCTCAGTTTCGATTCTAAATGACATATTTGATTCCAAAGCCTATCAATCTATGCGAGTTATGAAAACGATTTGGAAATTAGAGAAAATACAAATTTAAAGGGCTACTGTTTTGAAACCCGTGAAACAATTAAGGTTATGCATGCAATCAGTTTGTATTTACATGTTTCTATAACGATAGGTAAGCGTAAGAGTATAAAATTTTGTTCAGGAGTTTTTTTCTATTATTAACTGTATCATGTTTTGGTAGATTCAATGGATAATATGATAATAACTGCTTTGAAGGAAGTTAGGGTAACTGTTGCCCTCAATCAAACACACAAATTAAAAAAAATTAATTGATGCAGGTAATTAGAAACCCTATGAGATATGTGGGATGCGTGGTGGCAGTTTTGTTCACTGCAAGGCAACATCAATGGTTGCAGATGTTTTTTCAGTGCTCCATCCCAAAATATTAAGCAACCACCCAAACTATTGCATCAAACCAAACAATCAAAGTATTCCTCTTTTGCTTTAAAATTCCAGTTGATTTTTGTGTTGTAATTTTAACTTATTCGTTTAATTCTTATCTTATTCATATTAATAAATTTAGGTCGTGATAATGTCAACTTTTTTTCAATCCTCTCATTTCATTTGATTTTTAGTGGAGAGTTGCCCAATTTTAGATGCAAGCAATGAAATGAGCAAAGATTGAGGGGTTTTCAGTGTAGGGTTCATGCCCTTTATACCAATCTTATTAACAAAGAGAGTTGTATGACAGACAAGTGAATGAAACAAAATAATTGATTGTTTTTCATGTCTTCCATAGTTCATGGAAAACCCTGAGTAGATCAATGCATATAAACAACCCATGAAAATAGAATGGACATCCTATGACCAATAATTGCAAATTCACCTTATTTTCCTTTATGGTTTTAGTAGTAGGCTTCGGAGTGCCAACACGTGTTGTTCTGTCTTATAAGCCTACCACTCTCATCTTTTGACCACTAAAATCCTTCCCCATACATTCTTCATCTTATTTGCTAAATAATTTTCTTAAATTATTATTTAAGACGCTTATCATACGCATATTATCGTGGAATTTTGTAAAACTAAAGTAAATTATAGATTTTTAGAAAATATCATTCATTTATTTCTTATCAATTTACTTTGGGAAAAATTACAGAAAACCGGGAAAAATTACAGAAAACCCAAAAGAAAGAAGATTCAATGAAAGAATGATCTTGCACACCTACTGGATCATATGGTTTAAGAGGAATGGAGTGATATTCAACAATGTTGACTGGGCAATAGATGATATTGTAAACCAGGTAAAAGTAATTTATTTGGTTTGGCATATGATTGGCCTAAAGAAGAGGGGGTGGTAAGAGAATGTCTCAATGAAAGATGGTGAGACTGTGGGCAGAATGAAGAAAAAGTGTAAGAAAATAGAAGGTCGTGTAGGCCAGTCTTTTGCGTCGGATTTAACACATATTTAACAATGGAAATTTGTGTAGGCCTAAACGTTCCAGCAGGTTTTTTAAATTTTGTGTAATGGAGCATACATTGCAAGTTTTGTGATATGGATTGTGATACATGTAATGGAGCATATCATACATTGCAAGTTTTAAATATTTAATAAGTAAGAGATATAATTTGCAGACTTTAATGTTATAAAAGGAGTAATATCTTCAACCAAACTCCAATATATTAATTCACAAAATATGAGTGAAGAAAAGGAAAACGATTAATTTTATAAGTAGAAAAATATATGTTTTTTTTGTTTCTTTAGTCAATAACTTCTTCTAAATACTCCCTCCGGTCCTACTTATAAGATAAAGTTGACTTTTTAGTAGGGATGGCAACGGGTGCCCGCGGGTGCGGGTTTTATACTACCCAAACCCGCACCCGAAATTACCACCCGAACCCGAACCCAAACCCAAAAGCTATTCGGGTGACAAAATAACACCCACGCCCACACCCGTTGGGTTCGGGTTTTTTCACCCAAACCCAAACCCGCAACAAAATACATAAAATATATTTTTCCTACAATTTTCTTACAACTTTCCATAAAATATATATATATATATATATATATATATATATATATATATATATATATATATATATATATATATATATATATATATATATATATATATAATATATATGAGGAGGGATCAAATTACACCCGAAGAGTTACACCACGAGTTACACTCGTTCAATAACTACATCTCGAATTAATATTTTATAAATTTAACCGTTGGATTGAAACATAATATCATATAGATCATACCTATAAAATTTGAGCTTAATCTATAATGATTTACTATGTCATTGAATTACATTAAAATTAACGTTATATGAAAGCTCATTTTGACGTTAATCTTTGGATATCTTGATGATATAGTAAATCATTATAGATTAAGCTCAAACTTTATAGGTATGATCTATATGATATTATGTTTCAATCCAACGGTTGAATTTAAAAAATATTAATTCGAGATGTAGTTATTGAACGAGTGTAACTCGTGGTGTAACTCTTCGGGTGTAATTTGATCCCTCCTCAATATATATATATTATATTATAATATATATTATAATATATATATATATATATATATATATATATATATATATATATATATATATATATATATATATATTTATATATTCGGGTGTGATTTCGGGTTTCGGGCGCGGGTTTCACACTACCCAAACCCGCACCCGAACCCGAACCCAAACCCAGTCAATTTGGATTTTCACCCGTTGATTCGGGTTCGGGTGCGGGTGGGCCCCGCGGGTTTGGGTCTGTTTGCCATCCCTACTTTTTAGGTTTATTGAATAATCTATGTATCTGACATTTGTTCGATTAAATTGCACATTAAGAAAAAGAACAGGTAAAAAGTACTTATATGTTATAATAAAACTCAAAATATTATTAAGAGAGACGGACACAACATATTTATACATGACAAAAAAAAGACCTTCATATAAATAAGTATATATTTAATTTATTCTCTGTTTTATATAATCAATATTTATTTTATATAATTATATATTAATTGTGTCACATTTAATATTTATTTAATGCAAAACAAATTACTATATAATCAAATATATGTCACAAAATTTATTAAATAAATTATTTAAATTAAGATAAAAAATAAATTAAAAAATATGTTTAAATCACAAAATATATTAAATAAATAATTTAAATTAAAACAAAATTAAATAAAAACATACGCTTATATTTTGACGCTGTGCACATTAAAAAAAAGCAGACAAACGGGCATGGGAGTGCCCGTTTGAACGCTAGTTGTATATAATATAAAAAAGAAATTTAGGCCCCTATATTTTGGAGGCCCTGTGCAACAGCCAGCTTGCACAGACCCAAAACCGGCCATGTATAAGTTACGTCATATTCTACCTAGTCACATCAATACATGTGTCAGAAAATGGTTACAAAACGTTTTAATGATGGAGCCGCATTAAATGCACATGTTCTCCGTTACTTCTTCAAAACCGATCCCATGTGTTTCAGTTTCATTCCACATCGAATCACGACATGGAGCCTAATCAATGATATAAAAGAATTCCCTTAACTCCTTCCGTGTCCGACTCCTTTAGGGGTTTAGAATATTTAAAAATTAATTTTAAAATAAATTATGTAATTATTATAAAAATAATATTTAAAAACAAATTTTAAAATAAATTATTTAATTATTTAAAAATAATTTTATAATTTGAAATATAATTTTTTATGTCACTATCTTGTCTAATGTATACCAAACACATGAAACCATAAAATAATATTATATTTTTTATTATATTGTACCAAATTTTTTATAAAATACATATTTTATTAGTAGTATTATTATTATCATTATTATTATTATTATTATTATATTTTATTTTTATCAGGCTCTTTTTAATTTTTATCTTATAATAGATAATAAACGAACCTTTGTATCCTCTAAAATAAAATAGTAAAATTAATTTAATATATTAAATTCATTAATTATGCACTCATTTTTGCTTAAGTATAATAAATAAAATTTAAAAAATATATATCTCGTTTCATAGTCACAGAATAATTATATATATATATATATATATATATATATATATATATATATATATATATATATATATATATATATATATATATATATATATATATATATATATATATATATATATATATATATATATAGGGGCGGAGCTACCTTAGGACAGGGGGTGGCCATGGCCACCCCAAAGTTTTGATAAATTTTTTCTAAAATAGGTATAGTGTACTTTTTTTTATCAGACATTATATTAATTTAGTTTCATGCAAATAAATGCATATTTAGTGTCTTAGCTGAGTGGTTATAGCCATTTTAATCTTCCTTTGTTTCACGGGATCAACTCCAATTGACATGCATTTTCACAATTTCTTTTAAATATTGGCATTTTCTTTTGAAACTTCTTTATTTTTTTAATGGATGCACATTCATTCATTATACAATTAATTTCAATTTTAATTTTACAAAAACTATTTTTTTAAAATTTCTCAAAAATAACTTTTGACTATAATTTTTTTAAATTCTCATACATGTAAATTATTTAGTTATTGGTTTTTTATCGTTTTTATACACACAAATTGTTTGATTGTTATATATTTCACACTAACTGCTTTCAACCTGGTATACCGTTTAAAATCAAAGAATAAATAATATATGAAAAGGAAAATTTTACAATATAAAGAGTATATTCCTAAAATCAAAATATTACAATATAAAAAATAATACTGCGTTGACAATGATTCGGAAGCTTTCCAAAATATAATCAATAAACTCTGTATCATATTATTTCACACAAAAAGCTTTAAATATGCCTTTTAAAAATTTACTTTTTACTTACAAGAAAATAAAATGAGAATAAGATTTGTAATACAAATTATCATTATTTTTTAGTTTGCTTTGCTTTAGAATATATTGGAATAAAGTAAAGAAGGAGGCAAAATGAAGAAAGGGCAAAAGTAGTTTTGCTTCTAGCCGTTTTTATTTTATATTGTTTTTAGTATTTGGCCCCCTCAACATTTTTATCCTAGCTCCGCCACTATATATATATATATATATATATATATATATATATATATATATATATATATATATATATATATATATATATATATATATATATATATATATATATATATATATATATATATATATATTCCAAAAGTATTTATAAATTTAATTAGCATATTATTTTTAATATTAAATATACACATTATAACATTAATTATTTTAGTAGCAGATAAGAAAAAGAAAATTTGAAAATATATAAAAAGAAATTATGTAATTTAATTATGTTAAACGATATTTTTAGTATCAGAGTTTAAAAAAAAAATAGCCATACAAATTTACATAATGTATTTTTTTGGTTTGAATATCTCAAATATGATTCAAGAAGGATAATTCAGTCTCGTAAGATGTGTATGCCTTCGAAGATGTTTCGTTTATCGATAATATACTGGGTTAAATATCTAATTATTAAGAATTATATTGCAACAAGCGAAAATTTATCTTCTCAATCATATGGTAAATGACATATCAATAAACCAATATACATCTGCCACTTCAGTCGTGTAAAGTTACCCAATTATTTTTGTTATGAAATTGGCGAGAAAAACTTGCATGGATACAAACATAAATTATGAGTGTTAGGAACAACTAATAAGAAAATAGAAAATTTTTAATTTATTTAAAATTTAATTTCTTTTTTAATTGGATTCATGAGGTGGTTGTAATTGAGTAGAGAGAGAAAAAAAATATTTTTTATTTTTTAATTAATAAAAAATTGTGATTGGTTATTTATATAGCCACTTGTTATGTTTGTGCTCATACAAGTATTTTTCTGAAGTTGGCACCCTAATATATTAGTCTCATATCGCAAAGTTTGTAAAATAATAGTGACAAACTCATCGTCTGTCATGTCACTTGATTCTAATAATGTTACAGAGTCATCTACTGCTATGGCACGGCGGCTTAGGGTTTGTAACGGAGAAATAGAGGACAAAATAAGTGGTTTGCCGGATTCAGTTATCGATCACATTCTCTCATTCCTTCCGACGAAAATAGTTGTGGCCACAAGCCTCCTTTCAAAACATTGGAAACAATTCTGGCGTTCTCAACACAGTCTTTACTTCGATGACGCTTCCTTTCCAGACGCCTTCGCCTTTTGCCAATTCCTCAAATCCATCATGGTCAGGCGAGATAAAACCCTACCCATCCTCTCATTCCACCTTATATGCCGTCGCTACACCTTAAGCGACAACGATTTTGAATATTTTGCTATTGGGGCAAATTTTAATGGAGTTGAAAACGTAATTATCGATTTCTGCCTGCCAACCACATTGCCTCCGACCTTGTCGCTCAAGGAATTGAGGAGCCTGACAACCACATTGCCTCCTTTATTTCTAACTAGCACCACCTTGTCGGTCCTCAAATTGAAGAAAGTAAATCTCAGCATGATTCGACGTATTCATCTTCCCTCCCTCAAAGTCCTTCACTTGGAATCTGTCATTTTCATTATGTATGAATATCTCAAAAGTCTTATTTATGGCTGCCCCATTCTACAGGAGTTGGAAATAAATGATTTAAGAGTAAACATCACTTATATGATGATTCCTAGACCTATGCCATGCATTCCCAGTTTGATCAGAGCTAACATTTCCTATTATTCTATGTTTGATGTGCCTCGTGATGTCTGGCATTATCCTATTCCGTTTGAGTGGCTTTATAATGTCGAGCATCTCCGCTTACAATTGGTATGTATCAATCAATATCTCTCACTTGTCCAATTTTTATCACTTTATTTCTTCCATACTAACTTTATCTTTCTTACTCAATGCAGAACAGCAGCCCACCTACTATTAGCAGCGTGTTTCTCAATTTAACCCACCTCGACCTTATATTCAACTTTGACCATGAACGGCCATTAACGGTTTCCAAGTGGTGTTGGCTCAGAAAAATGCTTCAAAATACCCCCAACCTTCAAACTCTTATCATTCATAACCTCTTTTCGGTAACTACCATTGCCCCCTCTCCTTTTTATTTTATTTATTTTAGTTCTACTTCTTTATATTTTACTAATCTTCAATTGTTTATCATTCAGGTTGAAGCTCGTGTACTACACCATTTTAATCGGTGGGAGTGGGATGACCCAAAAATAGTTCCAAAATGCCTTTTATCTCATCTTACAACAACATGTTTACTTGGAGATTGTGAGCTTCCATTTGCAAAATATATAATGCAGAATTCAAGACTACTAAGCACCATGACAATTCAGAGTCCCAAAGACACAAATACAAAGCTTCAAATGGAAGAAGATTTATCTTCGTGCCCAAGGATTTCACCCGCATGTAATCTATTATTTATTTGAATGATTTCACCCACATGTAAACTTTTATCTATTTCAATCATACTTGATACAGCACGCGTGTCACAAACATACTATTAACAAGTTTCTACTTTATAAATTTATTCTTAATCTTCTTGCAATGGTTTGTTTTTGTACAAATAACATATCTGTTATTGCATTCTATATTTTCTACAATCAATATTAGTTTCTACTTTTTCAACATTTCTAACTTCCCAAGTTCACATTTAATTGGATCAATCATGGTTGAAAATCGGTGGGCTTTAAAAATGCAGGTCACTGTAGTTACTTGGTGGCTTAAAAGAATTTTTATTTGTATGTACATGCATATGTCTTCGGTAGTGTTTTTATTATTCTCATTATCTCTGCTGAATACTAACGTGCTCTTTATAAGTATTGCTTGCTTTGTGTTTTGATGAGTCAGTCTCCGCCAAGGTTACTCTTGGTTTGTTCATTAATCAAATTATTGTTAGGTTGCGTGCACTTTTAGTAATTTGATCTTTAATCTATGGGTTTTTGCTTCCGAGGATGATCGGGGTGCATTGACAACTGACCCCGATGAATTGATAGACTCTGAAGACAGTGAAGGGATAAGTGGAGATGAGGAGATTTTTTAGAAATCTTCTTTCCATAGCGTTTGGTTCTGCCTACGAAGCTCGCTGGTAGATATGATGGGAAGGAAGAAGGCCACCACAGCTGATGAGTCCTACCCCAAGTTTAATGAAATTACTGATGGGAGTTAAAGTCTTACAGCAAGCAATCATTGATTTACTATTGGATATAATGGTTGAGTGCTGCCAGCCTTCTGAAGTGGGCCCTGTTACTGATTCTGTTGATGAATGCTCAAAGCCTTCCTCAGACAGCAGGGGAACTGCTCGTCCTCTTGAACGTGATAATGAAGATAGAGTAGTGGAGTCTGCGCAAGTTCTTGTTAATGAGAGATTGAATTCTGCTGTCGGAAGTAAAGAGTAGTACATCTTCTGTAAAGAGCGTTGATTTAAATGGGAGTGATATACAGGAAAAAGATCTTCCTGGACAACCTACCTGTCCACCAGAAACGCGTGCCTCTGTTTCAGAAAATGCGTCATTTCGGTCAAAGGCACACCTTTGTATTCATGAGATTAAACTTTTGTTAAATATACCAATGGTTTTGATTGTGTGAATTTGGAACTTCAGACCAAGTGGCCAGAGCAGTGTGAGGAGCTCTTAAGTTTGATTGTAAACTCACTAAGAGCTTTGGAAGGGGCCGTTCCACAAGCTTGTCCAGAGCCAAGACGGCGACCTCAGTCTGCACAGAAAATTGCTCTTGTATTGGACAAGGCTCCTAAGCATTTGCAAGCATATTTTGTTGCTTTGGTACCCAAATTGGTTGAGCAGTCAGAACACCCGTTGGCTGCACAAGCACTTCTTGAGCGCCTGCTACAGCCAAACGCAGAACCTTCTCTGTGAATGCCTGTGAGAGATACTATTGTTCTTTACCCAAATGTCTTATTAGAACATATGCATTTTATGTTTGGATAACAGTCTTCAATTTATAGATTTACTCAGCTGCATTTCCACTTCTGCCAACTTGGTTATGGTTGCATTATTTTTCTACTATTGATGGATATTTTATTTATTAGGTTTTTGGGGGCGGGGCTCTTAGTCAATAGGAATGTGGTAGTGAAGTGTGGAAGCATATTCTATTTCAGTCATTTGAGCTTTTGGTTGATTCAAATGACAAATCCCTGATTGCAACAATAGATTTTGTATTCAAAGCAGCATCTCAGTGTCAACACCTCCCCGAAGCAGTAAGCTCAAAGATAATTGGAAATTGCTCTGTGTTCTCTTTAATTACTTGGAGCTTAATTTAGTTGTATTGTCAATGCAATAGACTTTTATATGGTTTTCTGATAATATTTTGTCATGTCATTTAATGAGTTTGTCAATTGGCTTCTCATTTTAGCAATATATTCAAACAAGCTCATTGAATGCAATGCCAACACAAGATTGGATGATAGGGTTAAAAGGTTTACATTGACAGTGCATCAAAAGCAAAGTATTATACGTATGTACTGTTTCCGATTCCAAGATGATTTATGAAGTATTTGTAATTGTAGCATTATTTTTTCCCATGAATGCAGGTTAGGTTTGTTTGTGTCATGTGTTGCCTTGTGTCCTTGAGTTTTTGAGTAAGACTAAAAATAGTTGGGGGATGTTGCTGAAACCATACTGAGGAATATTGATTGTGATGAGGATTATGCTTAAAGTTGCACTGCTCTACCGTGTGGGATTTTCTTATTTGGTGAGCATAGCACTACGGTTACTGGACTGCACATGAATCATGAGCAGGCTTTTCGTGCTAGTCGTCATTTTTCTGATATTTATATACTGTTAGAAATGTTATCTATACCTTGTCTTGCTGTTGAAGCTTCTCAAACATTTGAGAGAGCTGTAGCACAAGGTGCAATAGGTGCTCAGTCTGTAGCCCTGGTATTGGGTGCCAGAACCGAATACCCGAATATTTTTAACATTCAGATGGTGCAACATAGGAGGATGCCTGTGAGCAATTGGGAGTTCAAAGGGATGATATTACATTAGTTCTTGGTCTTGCTGAAACTTTGGCCCTCTCCAGGGACCTATGTGTGCTAGAATTAGTGAAACTGCACTTTGGATCCTCTCCTTCATTTTTCTCTCATTCCCTCTCCATCCTCTCTATCTCTCTCTTAATTGCATTCTCTCTCTTGATTAAATTTTGTTTTTTATTGATGAGTGAGAGTGAGATTAAGAGAGAGATAGAGAGGATGGAGAGGGAAGGAGAGAAAAATGAAGGAGAGGATCCAAGTCCGTGAAACTGCTCTATGTGATAATCATTAAATGGTATGTTAATGAATCTTACCGGGGAGGATACTGAAGACGCTTGTTGACCGTGTCACCAGCACTACTGATAATGATCGAGGAGTAGATTTTGATTTGGATATATTGGTTACTCTGGTCTTTGAGGAACAGGAGTATATTAGGCCTGTTTTGAGTATGATGCGTGGAGTTTCCGAACTTTCAAATATTGACCGAGCTGCTCTGTGGCACAGTTATTTGCTAGTGAAGATGAAATTATCTGAGTTCGTGAAAAAAGCAAAACTGAGATTTTTAATATGGCTAAGGAAAAAGCTATTCTATCACAAAAGCTGAGTGAATACGAGGCCACAAACAGTCATCTCAAGGTGTTTTGTATGTCTTGGTTGATAATTTATTGTGGGTTAATGGAGAATTCACTTCTGGTACATTTTATGATTCAACAGTCTGAAACGAAGGCTGAGGTAGATCGGTTTTCTCGGGAAAAGAAGGGAACTAGGAGAATATATTCATGAAGTTGAGAGTCAGCTTAAATGGGATCTCAGAGTGGGATGATGAAATATTAAAGCTCTCTGCAGAGAAGAAAATTCTTCATGATGGTTTGCATAATGCAGAGACACAACTTTCTAAGTTGAAGTCTCAGAAACATGATGAACTAAAGGTATTCATTTTTTAAACAAAATGAGAATTTGTTCCTTAACAATTGAAAAACAAGCATTCATTTTACTGACCTTGAACACTGCACCCTATACGACTGTGCCGCCTACAGTGTATGTTTGCAGACCTTCTATTTTGACGTTAGGCAAGCTGGGAGGGATGGTTACGCTTACGCATGACTGGCTAACTGATGCTTCTCAAGAGAAATACAAGCAGCATAAGGTGATTATTTTTAATCACATTCCCCCGAATTTATTAAATTATTTTGACAAGTTTAATGACATGGTATCTGTATGATGCAACAGTTTAAACATGTGGCAAACCTGCCTTCGCCTCCTCATTTACCAAGTTCTCTGTTTGAAGTAGAGTGAAGTAATTGGATGAAAGTTGGTTTTTTTTTTTTTTTGAAGTGGTTCAGTTTCTAATGGATCTGACTGAATTTTATGCAAGAAACATGCTACCTTGAATATGACTTTACTAATAAGTAATTTCGATGCTGAATATCAATTTTCTGGAGGTTATATGGTATATGAAAGTTAATCTAATTGGCTATTAAGTTGTGGTCAAGACATCTATACTTTTTTAGCCTAGTTAGGTATTGAATTGTGGTAGCTTTAATTCAAGTTACAGTTTACATCTTAAACTTCCACTTCAGAAATAGCAAGGGTGGTTTGTCATTTACTTTCAATGTCATTACATTGGCGTCTTTCATTCATCATGAAAATGTAAATGTTTCTCTATGTTGATAATTTCAGTGGTCTTTCCTTCATCATGAAAATGTAAATGCTTCTCTATGTTGACAATTTTAGTGTAATCTCTTTCATTCATCATGAAAATGTAAATGTTTTGGTATGTTGATAATTTCAGTGTACTTATGTTATTGAATCAAAATTTTAGAACCACACTCTTTAATATATTGGCTCTGTCCAACCTCTTTTTTTTTTTTGCGAGCTTTTGTAGAGTGGACTTAAATGGAGTGGACATGCCCGTTTGCTACCACACTCTGAAACATTTCATTAATTTAATTTTAAATTAACAAGTGTAAATGTAATCCATGTTTACTTCATAGGTAAGACAAGAGAAAGAAGTTGTTTACCCTAAACTTATGTTTGCAGCTACATTCAGTCAATTAAATTAGTATTGCAGAAAACAAGTCATAAATATAGATACTAACACATCTAAGTCATTTTATTAGTGGCTAGCTGATAAAGTGCAAATGCATTTCAACTTTCTAGTTTTCGCATTGAACTCAGGAAGCACCCAATCTGTAGTGAAAAATTGAATAACCGCATTTGAGACATCTGTCTTGATAATATCCTAAAATTTTTGGTAGAAATCAGCTCCGAATCCATCCGGCCCAGGCGCACTATCACAATTCAGATTAAAAACCGCAGCAGAGATCTCATCTAATGTGGGGGTGACTGTTAATATATGATTCGTAGCATCTTCAACCAAGGAAGGAATGACATTGTTAATCAAGCTGCAATCCTGCAAAGAAGAAGTGTTGGCAGTAAACAAATTTTTGAAGTTATTGATGGAGCGCTCCTCAATCTCCTTCGGATCAGTAAGGAGAGAGCTACCACTCCTTAGAATAGAAATAGGTCGAAAGCGCTGCTTAATCTTGACAATCTGATGCAAAAAAGCTGTGTTTCGGTCTCCCTCAAGGTTCCATTTAACTTTAGATTTGGATCTCCAAAACTTCTCCTCCATGGAAAGAGCTTGTGTTAACTTAGCCTGAGCGTCGAACTCTTGCTGCTTAAAACAATCATTTAAACCTTGAGTCTGGATATTTTCTTGAATAATCCCTAAGTTCTCCTCAGCTCTCCTTACGTTATCCAAAACATTACCGAAACTGATCTAGTTCCACAACTTAAGCTCTTTCTTCAGTAGTTGCAACTTCTTGCTTAAGACAAACATAGGACAATCAACAATCGGTTGCGACCAGACAGATTCAATCAAACCCCGACAACCCTCATGTAAAACCCAAGGGCTTGGAAATTTGAAAACCGAAGCCTTCCTAACAATAGAGATACAAAAATCCAAGAGAAGTGGGTCTCTTAAACAGTCTTAAAACCACCACACATGGCTACTTGCCGTTGTGAGAATGATTCTAAACTCTCGCATCCGGACGAAGATCAAACTGAATATGCTAAGCAAGGATCCAACGCTGCATCGAAGGAGGGATAAAAATGCAAGAATTAGAGAAGTCCCATTTACCATTAACCATAAGGCTGCTGAATTTTTGACCTGCAAGCTGAACTGCATCATACATGTCGAGGTGAAAAGGCGAACCACACCAATTATCGAACCAAAGATTAATAGAAGCACCATTGCTTAAACACCACGAAGAATTGTCCACCACTGTCGCCAATTCTTCCTTGACTCTGAACTCTCAGCCGAAGCATTGTTGCCTAAGCATTCCCAGAATTTAACAAGTGTCATGCTAACTTTAACTTATAAGCTTCTTTAAGCTTTACCAACGAACGAAGACCGAGACCACCTTCCTCTATCGGATTTCACATGAAATTCCACGAAACTATTATAACCTTAGGCTTAGTTACCTCCCCAATCCAAATAAACCTTTTAATCGCCCGCTCAATGTCTCGAATGAGCGAAATCGGCCACACATAAATTTCAAAGATATGAATAAGCATGCTCTGGATAACGGATTTAACAAGTTCCACCATGCCGACAAACGACAATAAGGAACCCTTCCAAGAAGCTAATTTATTTTTCACCTTATCCGCAATTGGACGTAAATACACCGCTTTAGGCTTGCCGTTGAAGATAGGAATTCCAAGATACACAAACGGATAAGCACCAATCTTGAATTCGGTAATCTTCGAAAGAATGTTCAGCCTAGAAGATGTCATGGCTCCACACAAAATGTGAGACTTAGAACAATTAACCCTTTGACCTGAAACACATACTCGTCAAAAATAAAGATGAGAAGATTAATGTTTGAAACTTTACCTTTGGAGAAAATGAAAACATCATCTGTGTTAGTGTTTTTATTGGCTGATTGGCATCTATGTTTGGCTAAAATATAATAGCAGTAAAACATAATACAAGTGTAATCTTGCAAATATAAAAAGAACAAAACAGGTACAAGCAAGATGTTATATGGAATGTCATGACATCAACTCATGACATCGCGCCTGTAGAACGGGAAGGAAGATTCAGTTTGTTTCTCAACAGATACAGGATATTCGTGGAATATTTTGTAATCCTATGTGGCGCAAATTTAAAGGTCTAAAGAATATTTGAATAATCAGATCAGAAGATTGAAGATTCAGGGAGAATCAGATCAGAAGATTGAAGATTCAGCAGTTTCTAATTTAGGAGATAAATTAGGAAACTCATGATTAAAAAGACCTTGATTGTAGCAGAAGATTTCTGCAGATTTGTAACAGCAAGGAGTGTTGCGATTTGTAAGCCCAAGTCCAATTGGGAATAGGTTATAAATAGAAATCTTTGTAACCTAGTTTTATAGAGAAAACCCTGTTTAGAAAAGATGTAGTCATTAGGGTTTCTATAGGTAGACCACCCAGGTTGTGGGATGGCTGCCATGTCTTTCTCGAAACCTGTAGGTAAGAGAAGTGATTGTTCTCACTCGAAACATGTAGGTAAGAGTTGAGTATTGTATTCTTGATTGAAACTGTGAAGCAAGATCAAGTTATTGTTTATTGTTAATTGTGTAAATAGTTGTTGCAGGGTTGTAACAGTTAGGTATCACTAGGGAGTAAGCAGAGGTTCTCTTGTCTTGGATGGATGTCTGAGATAAAGGTTGCATTGAGTAGTGACTAGGTAAACCAGAGGTTGCTTATCTGTAAACCTGAGGTTGTTTACATAAAATAGTACTACTGATAGTGAAATCTTCTTCCTGGCTTGGTAGCCCCCAGAGTAGGTAGTTAGACCGAACTGGGTTAACAATTAACTGTGTTATTTATCTTCTGCATTGTTTTGTTTGTTCAGTCATGGATGTTATGACATCGTGTATAACATCAGGTTCAGAAGTGTTACTTGTTCCTTTACAGAACCATATAAACTTTACAATCTGGTTATGTTGATTGAACATATGTGATCCCAGGTCTCATTGACTCCGTCTTAGGAGTAATTAAAAATTGAGGGATCTTTCTGTTTTGCCTCTGCTACATTAATAACAGATAAGATGTATTGACATCGTGAATGACATCCGAGTCTGTCATACCAGAATTTCAATCTGCATACAAAATATGGGAAGGAAGCGTAACGCTGTTAGGCCCCTTGATTAACTACAGCTCCTTATCTGCCACCAACATGTCAATCTTGCGATTGAGAACCTCTTCCGCAAGGTAAAACAACTGGGGAGAGAGCGAATAACCTTTCCGAACCCCACGAGAACAAGGGAAATATCCGTTAAGAACTCCATTAACATTAATCGACAACATAGAAGAATACATAATGTTCTTGATTCAAAAACAGGATTTGGAATTGAACCCTAAACTTTGAAGAACCTTTAATAAAAAATGCCAATTTAAAGTATCGAAAGCTTTAGTAATATCCACTTTCAGAGCAACATTACCACACCACGCCTTCGAGTCCAGGAGATTGATTACTTCAGAAACCAACCCAATACAATCATGAATGTGTCTCCCACGAATAAAACCCCGTTGCTCCTTCGAGATAAGAATAGGCATAATAGCTACAAGTCGGTCCGCGATAATCATTGAGATAATTTTGAATTTGAAATTAGAAACCGCAATAGGTCTAAAAAGGTCCAATGAATCAGCCCCGTAACTTTGGGAATAAGGATGATAGTATTCGCATTGAACCCAGGAAGCACCCAACCTATAGTGAAAAATTGAATAACCGCATTTGAGACATCCGTCTTGATAATATCCCAGAACTTTTGGTAGAACACAGCTCCAAATCCATCTGGCCCAGGTGTACTATCATAATTCAGATTAAAAACCGCAGCAGAGATCTCATCTAACATGGGGGTGATTGTTAATATATGATCCATGGCATCTTCAACCAAGGAAGGAATGACATTGTTCAGGGCCGGTCCTGTGGGTGTGCAACAAGTGCCACCGCACAGGGCCTCAAATATTTTGGGGCCTAAGAAAAAATATATTATGTATATAGTAAATATATTATACTTTGCTAAACTAACAAAAATGTAATATGCTCCGGCGGTAGAATATGCGCTTTCCTTAATTTTTGTAAGGGTAATGCCATTGGTTCGATTCTGCTCAACGTTAAATATTATTTTAAGGATTTTATTATTCTGTTTTAATATTTTAGATTTTAAAATATCATTAAAATTATGTTATTTTAAATAGAATTTTATAAAAAAAGAAGTTATTTTGAGTTATATTGTTTTAAAAAATAATATGATTTTGATTATTTTAAAATTTTATTGATAAATTTTTCAATAAATAGATGTCAAAATTATTCTTTTTAATTTATAAAAGATAATTGAAAATAAATTTTAATTTTTTTTAAAGTTTTGTCCATACACTTTTAATTTTAGTTTAATTTTTTTTAGAAAAAAACTTTAGATAATGATTTTAACAAAATGTTATTATTAAATATTTTACGTATTTTATTTGACTATTCTATTATATTTTATCGAAAAATATATATTATTTATTTTGCTTATATATATATATATATATATATATATATATATATATATATATATATATATATATATTCAAAATTAGAACAGGGCCTCTCAAATGTTCGGGCCGGCCCTGACATTGTTAATCAAGTTGCAATCCTGCAAAGAAGAAGTGTTGGCAGTAAACAAATTTTTGAAGTAATTGACGGAGCACTCCTCAATCTCCTTCGGATCAGTAAGGAGAGAGCTACCATTCCTTAGAATAGAAATAGGTTGAAAGCGCTGCTTAATCTTGGCAATCTGATGCAAAAAAGTCGTGTTTCGGTATCCCTCAAGGTTCCATTTAACTTTAGATTTGGATCTCCAAAACTTCTCCTCCATGGAAAGAGCTTGTGTTAACTTAGCCTGAGCGTTGAACTCTTGCTGCTTAAGAAAATCATTTAAACCTTGAGTCTGGAAATTTTCTTGAATAATCCCTAAGTTCTCCTTAGCTCTCATTACGTTATCCGAAACATTACCAAAACTGATCCAGTTCCACAACTTAAGCTCTTTCTTCAGCAACTGCAACTTCTTGCTTAAGACAAACATAGGACAACCAACAACCGGTTGCGACCAGACAAATCCAATCAAACCTCGACAATCCTCATGTAAAACCCAAGGGCTTAGAAATTTGAAAACCGAAGCCTTCCTAACAATAGAGATACAAAAATCCAAGAGAAGTGGGTCTCCTAAACAGTCTTAAAACTACCACACATGGCTACTTGCCGTTGTGAGAAAGTCATCACTATCTAAACGTGTAATATACCTACAAGAGCCTCCGAGTCTCCCTGCCCTTGCAGGGGAACACACACACCCTGTACTTTTTGACCAGTACAAAACAAATTGTAGAAATACGTTTCCACCTATTCTTATATCTTTTTCTTGAACCAAAACTTTATAATCTTCATCTTTAACACACTTCACTTGATCTAAATCTCTTGTCTTTCTTTCTCTTCCCTTCGCAAGCCTATATATAGATTTTTCTCCCTCCTTGGTCTCTAAAGATTGGTATAATCCGTCAAAAGCTTGGGTTTTTGCTTCACTCACCGCTTTCTTGATCTCATTCTTAGCTTTCTTATACTTCTCCCAAGTTTCATCATTTTTAGACCTAAATTATTCTTTTAAACAATCTTTTTTTACTTAAACTTTACTATGGACACTTTTATTCCACCACCATGGTTCTTTTCCCATAAGTCCAAAACCTCTTGATTCTCCCAACATTTTTTTAGCGACTTTTCTAATCTCTTGGGTCATCATATTCCACATATCATCTGCGCTTCCTTGTGGTTGTTCAAACCCTTACTCCAAGATCTTATTTTGAAAACTTTCTTATTTTTCTCCCTTCACACTTGATTCGTGGCGCTCTCATGTGACTTCTTCTCTTGGATTTCCCCTTTACTCTTATATCCATAACCAAAACTCTATGTTGAGTAGTCAAACTTTCTCCCAGAATAAGTTTACAGTCCAAGAAAATCTTTCAATCTGAATTCTTAATAAGAAAGAAATTTATTTGAGAATATGTCACCCCACTTTTATATTGATAAGATGCTCATATCTTTTTCTAAATCAGGTATTTGCTATAGTAAGATCTAAACTCAAAGAAAACTCTAAGATGGATTTACCCTTCACATTCACCCCCCTAGACCATACTCCCATGCACGCTCTAGAAACCTCTTGGTACGCTTTCTACATGACCATTTAAACATTCTCCTATAAAAATCTTCTCTCCTTGGGGTAAATTCTAAAGTGAGCCTTCTAAGTCCTCCTAAAATTATACCTTAAGGTGTTTTGCTAACCCAACCTACGGTGAATAGGCTCTAATACCATTAAAGGTGTATTGTTCCACTATAAATTTTAAGGCTATGATTCGATCTCCTACACTTTTAACATCCATGATATCATTTTCCACTTTTTGTCCACAATAATCCCCACCCAATTTCTCGATCTAACTTTTCCGGTTTACCAAAGCTTAAATTCTAAATTGTCTAATTCTTTCGCTTTTTCACCCATTCACTTGGTTTCTTGTAGGCACATAAAATTGATCTTCCTCCTAACTATAGTATCTACTATTTCTATAGATTTTCCAATAAGCGTGCTTATATTTCATGATCCAAAACGAATCATACTCTCATGAGCTAACTTCTTTACCCACATCCGTTCACAAAAATGTAAGAGCCTTTGCTTATCTTTCACTGCATCGAGGCGGCAATGCAGCGGCCCATGCTTTTTTGACACTTTACTCGAGCTTTACACCGCGTTGCTTCTGGGTAACAACCTAATATTCACATTATTTCGTAGTTGATCCTTATCATAAAAATTCGACAAAATTTTATGTTGGCTGTCGGCTACCTAACACAACTCTCTCCTTTTATCGGGCTTGGGACTAGTTCTGTATAGCAAAGCTAACTTAGGCATGATTAATAAAAATTAAAATTGTTTGGGCAATAATTAAAATTCTCTAAAATGTTTACAATATTCCTTTAATTTAAAAATTATAAAAAATAAAAATAAATGTGAGTAGTAGTGAGAAGTTGTAGTTAGTTAAATTTGATTTCAATGAGAATGTTTGATTTTTACCTTTTAAACATGAGAACAATTATGACAAAATTTATGTATAAAAGTATTTCTTAGAATAAAAAATACTCGAAAAACTTAAAAGAGAATCTCGAAAATATAATTTTATTCTTTGAAACAAACAAACCCTAAAAAAAAAAAAAAAAATTGAGAAACTAAAAATCTAATTTTTTTAAAAGAGACCAAAACATTAAAAATATAAAAATATAGAGATCAAAAATTTAAGCTTGATCTTGTTAATTAATCTATAAATCAAAATCATTAGTTATCGAAAACTGTGAAAATGAAAAATGTCAAATAAGAGTTAAAATTAACTTAATTTTTTTAATAAATCAGAATATATTTAACTTTTCATTGTACTATATAGCTAAAAAACATATTTAACCTTTCATTTATGTTTTTCTTTTCTTGAAAAAACCTTTCAGCATGTTATAGAGGTAAAAGTGGGAAGAAGAGTTGGATTTGGATTGGAAGCCCAAAGACTAGGATGTTCTCTCTTTGACTCCCCTTTCTCTCTGTGTACCTCCTGATTATCACGTGATCCCTGACCCAGCTGCTCCCAACTCCTTTTGTCACGTACTGCTCGCTTCTCTCTCACTCTGTCTCTCTACTCTCTAGTATAGTACTACTTCTCAAATCTAAAATACTATTCTCCCATAACCAATTTAGCAACCACATAAAATGGGAAAATCAACATAGTAAACAAACTTTTTCTTCATTCATCTGTTCAACAATGGCAGCAAAGAGAAACCACTCAACCAAATGGATAATCCTCTCACTCTTACTACTCATGAAAACTTCATTCTCCAACTCCTCCAAACTCAAAACCACACCCTCGCCTCTCTCAGATCCTACTTCCCTCTTAGCATTCAAATCAAAAGCTGACATAAACAACCACCTCAACTTCACCACCAAAACCCATTTCTGTAACTGGGAAGGTGTAGAATGCAACGGACCCAAAGTAGTCCGTCTCGTTCTTCGAAGCTTAGATCTCGGCGGCGTCTTCGCCCCTCACACATTAACCTTCCTCGACCAGCTCCGCGTTCTCAGTCTACAGAACAACTCTCTCACCGGAGCCATACCTGACCTCTCTGGTCTCTTCAATCTCAAAACGCTCTTCCTTGATAACAACCACTTCACTGGTTCACTTCCAGTTTCTCTTTTCTCTCTTCACAGAATAAAAACTATAGATTTCTCTCACAACAATCTCTCTGGAGCTATACCTGTAGATTTCATAAACCTCGACCGTCTTTATTACCTTCGTTTAAGCTTCAACGCTTTCAACGGTACTATTCCTCCTTTTAATCAGTCTACTATCCGAACTTTTGATGTCTCCGGTAACAATCTCTCCGGCGCAGTTCCGTTAACCACCGCGCTTTCTCGTTTTCAGCCGTCTTCTTTCGCTTTAAACCCTAATCTCTGCGGAGAAATCATTCGGAAAGAATGTCGTCCAACTACGCCGTTCTTTGCTCCTACCTCGCCTCCGGCTGTTGGAATCGGTCAGAGCGCGGATGTTCACGGTTTAATCCGGCAGCCGTACGAGAAACACAAACACAATCGGAAAGCGGTGATAATCGGGTTCTCCGCCGGAATAATGTTTCTAATACTTTCCTTGACGTGTTTCGCGGTGGTGGTTAAGAAACAGAGGAAGAAGAAAGGTAAAGGCTCTTCCGGTTCAAGCGTGATGGCTTCGGATGCGGCGGCGACGGCGGAAGCTGCGGTTGTGATGCAAATGGAGCAAGAGAGGGAGTTAGAGGAAAAGGTGAAAAGAGCTCAAGTTGCGAAGAGTGGTAGTTTAATATTCTGTGCGGGTGAGTCGCAGGTGTATACGCTGGACCAGTTGATGAAAGGCTCTGCGGAGCTTTTAGGTAGAGGGTGTTTGGGTACAACTTACAAAGCTGTGTTGGATAACCGTTTGATTGTAACAGTGAAGCGGTTTGATTGTGGGAAAATGGGTGGACACGTAAGCAAAGAAGTGTTCGAGCGTCACATGGAATCAGTTGGTGGACTTCGTCATCCAAATTTGGTTCCTTTAAGGGCTTATTTTCAAGCAAATCATGAGAGACTTATTATCTATGATTATCAACCCAATGGGAGTTTATTCTCCCTCATACATGGTACATTACCATTCCTTTCTATTTTTATCTTCATTCTGTTTATGGATGATTTGATTTATTTTAAGAAGTAATATAGTATTAATTAGTATACTAATTAAGTAAAGTTTTTGAACATTTCTATTTGAGGGTTGAAAATAGTTGTTAGTTAATTACATTTGAGGGGCAAGGTTGAATTTGGGTTTTAGGTTAGATTACAATGAAATGAAAACTTGGTCATTACTATGTGGAGGTGATGAAAGGACGAGTTTTGGTGAACTATAAAAAGAATCTGAACATTAATTATGATTCCTGAATGAGGTGTTTTATTAAAAAAAGGACTAGTATTGATTAGATATAAAAATATCAGGACAAAGATCCTGATTTTTGTTCTGAATGATATTTAATTTCTATGTATTGTTGTGGGGTAAGACACACGAGGTGGAACCCATTGTGCTTGGTTGATTCTATCTATAATTTGGCTGTTGGTTTAAATCTTTTCCTTTGTCCCTTGGGTCCCCTGGCATATGCTCTACTCTAACTTGTTGTCATGTGAAAAATATGAGTGTGTTCAAGTTGTTAAACTAGAGTCTGGTCATGGACTTCTTGATGCATGCCTAACTGCATTAATCAACTACCATGAATCCAAAAGTATTACTTTCTTTCCTATTTGCCATGGGCAAGGTTGTTTTTTATTTCCCAGTACCTCAATTCAAACTCAAAATACATGTATTGTTACTAACTTGAATAGGGTCTGTATGGGTTGACTTATCACTCGTGAGTTTTTTTGTGAGAGCTAATGAAAATAACTTCCGACATGTTGTTTTCAGCTTATTTCTATAAGCTTTCGATTATGAAAATTATTTATAGTTTATATATAAACAATTTTTGTCTTATTTTATATTTTTATCATAGAAATAAAATAGGATAAGACTGGGTTGTTGTTGTTGTATCATAGGAATAATTTATGTTTAAACACATATATATTAGTATTTATGACATAAGCTCTTAAATAAATTTACACATATATAATAATATTTATGATATAAGCTCTTAATTAAGTTTTTCATAACTATAAGGTTGGTATGTTGTTAATTGTTATTTTGATGCAGGTTCCAGATCAAGCAGGGCAAGGCCATTGCACTGGACGTCATGCTTAAAAATAGCAGAGGATGTAGCACAAGGGCTTTCTTACATCCACCAGGCATGGAGACTGGTCCATGGCAATCTCAAATCCACTAACGTTCTCCTAGGACCCGATTTCGAGGCTTGTGTCACAGACTACTGCCTGTCTGTGTTGACTAATCCATCTACCTTTGACGAGGTTGGTGATTCGGCACCCTATAGAGCTCCAGAGACTCGCAATCCAAATCACCAGCCGACCCCCAAATCCGACGTTTACGCATATGGTATTTTGTTACTAGAGCTTCTGACGGGGAAATATGCTTCCGAGCTCCCATTCATGGTGCCGGGTGATATGTCAAAATGGGTGAGATCAATCAGGGACGACAATGGGAGCGAAGACAACAGAATGGATATGCTTCTTCAGGTGGCTACAACTTGTAGCTTGATCTCTCCTGAGCAGAGACCCACAATGTGGCAGGTCTTGAAGATGTTACAGGAAATCAAAGAGATTGTACTATTGGAGGATAGCGAAGTCGATGTACGCAATAGTAATGCCGTTGCCCTGTCTTAGAATTCTTTTTGTTTTTGTTTTTGGGCTTGTTATAGGAGGATAGAAAGACAGAAGAGTAGTGTGAACTAGGGTTAAAACAATTAAGAGTGAGGTACAAAACTTATGAATTTCACTATGTGATAGTATTAATTAGACTATTGGAATGTTGATAGAATGTGGGGTGCACTTAACTTCCTCATTTGGGCTTGTCTATTGCTGATGCCTGAGCTTGATTCCATTTTTAAAGAAAGCAATAAGTTAAGGGATTGTTAATTCTGTCTGGCTATTTGTTGTAACACAATTGGTTTAAAAATAAGACAATTGAAAGGAAAAACAAGAAAAATAGAAAACTGTATTTTTGGTGTAGCCGATTAATACCTAGAAATTAAACATGTGGTTGTAGCAATAAAGTCCAAAGGTGGGGACGAGGAAGTCTTTGCATGTTCGTGAGCTGTATAAAAATTAACTGCAAGAAAATGTTGCGGTGTTGAATATGTGGATTTGTTTGGCGAGTAAATCATTGGTGAACAAACTTTCGATTAATCTAGCATAAATCATTGGTGAACAAACTTTCGATTAATCTAGCAGTTATGGGTGTTTGGAGTGTGTTTTATATTGGTTTTGTTATTGTGAGAACGTATAGTATATAAGACTAAAATGAAATGAAAATAAAAGACAATAAACAAATTTGATCTTTGTTAAAGTTGTTTGGACGATGAGACATACATTTGTGATTATAGAACATCTATAGCTCTCCTGATTTCTATTTAATAATTATGAACACAATATGGACAATTGAACTTGAGATTCATTTGGAATTTTCACATATTGTGTTCATGTTTGTTTTAATGTGTGATACACAATAATTTTCACATTGACGAAAATCAAATCCACATGGAGACTTTTTGCACAACAATTGAGGTGAGAAATATGTAACAAATTTAAACATTGCTTGAAATTGTCATTGATGACTGATTTGGTCAACATATCAGTTGTACTCTCTGAAGTATAAACATTTTCAAGTATTATGTGTCCAAATGCAAGGAACTCTTTGATCATGTGAAACCTCAAAATAATATGTTTGGTCTTGGCATGATACACCTGATTGTTTATCAAATAAATGACACTCTAACTATCACAATGCATGCAGCTGAACTCCCATTGTTCGACACCCAATAATCTCACCAATCATGTAAGTTATAAGGCTTTTTTAGTAGTTTCGCCTGCTGTCATGTACTCTGCTTCAATTGTTGACATGGTCATTATGGATTGAACATATGATTTCTAACAAGCTTAAGTAAATACATACCTTGTTGTAGGCTTTCTATCATCCATATCACTAGCATAGTCTGAATTAACATATCTTACAATTGAAGGATGATCTTATTCACTATTAAATATGATACCATGACTCGTTGTACCCTTCAAGTACCTAAAAAATTACTTTACTGTTTACCAATGACGCTTGTCCGATTTAGGCATAAACGTACAAACTTAACTTACAACATGTGTTAAATCTAGTCTAATGCATATTTTAACATACATTATTCAACCAGTAACACTGACATAAGGAACCTTTGACATATACTTAGCTCCTACATTTATTTTTGGACACTGAGCCAATGATTTTAAAGTAATTTGTCAATGGAGTTCTCACAATCTTTCAATTACTCATGTCAAACTTGCCTAACACCTTTTCAACATAGCTTTTCTAAGAGAGTCATAATTTTCTAGCACTCATATCCTTGTAAATTTTCATACTAAGAATCTTCTTAGTAACACCTAAGTCTTTCATGTCAAACTCCTTTTTCAACATGATTTTTCAGTTCATTTACGTCATGTAACTAATTACCAACAATAAACATATCATCTACATACAATAACATGAAAATAAAAGAGTCATCATCAAGACTCCTAACATAAACACAATAGTCATACTCAGACCTTTTGTAACTATTCTAAAGGATATATGAATCAAAGATTTTGTATTATTTCCTTAGAAACTACTTTAATCATACAAGACCTCTTCAATTCACAAACTAGTCTGCCATGTCCAATATCATTGAACTCTTATATCTTCTCTCAATGTATGCCTCAGCTGGCTACCAAGGCTAACATTGTCCTAATAGAAGTATGTTTGACGACTAGAGAGAAAATATCATCATAGTCAATCCTCTTTCTGTTATAAGTATCCCTTTGCCACAAGATAAGCCTAAAAATTTCTCCATTATTTATCTATTACTTGTGGTTTTCTCTTGAACACTCATTTACAATCGATGCCACTTTTCCCCCTTTAGAAAGCTGAACAAGCTCCAATTTCTAATTTTTCTTCTGGATTTCATGTTCTTCACCATCGCACCCATCCACTTATCTTTCTCCTGACTAGCTATATCCTCTCGAAAGGTGGGGGGCCTCTAGAACTAGTTAAAAGTGCATAGGTTGTCAACTTCTTATACCCATATTTTTATGGTGGCTTGGTTGAATGATGCTCTCTATCTCGTACAAGAATATAATCATGTGCTCTACCTGAAACTTCAGGTTCGTAGTAAATTTTGTTGGACAAATGACTCCAATCACACGAGGAGGGGGTGAAATGTCGTATTCAAAATTCGCGATTGATTTAGAAGTTTTAATGCTTAAGTAGTAAATTGTGTTAGTATTTTAAAGATTATAATAAAAAGCAACGGAAAATTAAAGCAATAAAGAAAAGGGTTAAATAAGTTTTTAGTCCCTATAAATATGACACTTTTTCACTTTTAGTCCTTACAAAAAATTTCGTCGAATTTTGGTCCTCATAAAATTTTTTTTCACAAATTTTGGTCCCTCCCGTTAGATTGCTCTAACGGAGGCTTACGTGGCATGCCACATGTCTCGCCACGTCAGACAAAGGCAGAATTAAAAAAAAAAAACAGATTGCGGGGGTGTTAAACCCCCTTTAAATAACTGGAAAAAAAATAGTTTCTTACAAACAATTAATCAAACAATTTAGTAGGCAAATTATTTTCCCATTATGAGAAAGATTCAGATGCCACAAATTTAGAAGACATCCTTTTTTTATAGACCTATTTTTTTAAGAAATATTCTTTTATAGACCTGTTTACATCCTATTAGAAAGATTCAGATGCCCACAAATAGGGTTATGGGCTGACCTATTTTTTTACTTAAATTACCACTATATTTACTTTAAACTACATTGACATTTAAAGAAATGAAAGGGGAGGAGAAACCCATTTCCACATGCACTTATCAGTAACTAACTATGTCATAGTTTTTATTGTATAACCGTTTTATAACTGTGTATAGTTTATAGATTCAGACAATTTATCCCAATAACCCTCCTATTATTCTTCTCTTTCTCTCACTCTATAATTTCCTCTATGTGTCTTCTTGCATGAAAAAGTAATTGTTATGGTGGTTTAATTTGAAATCAAGAGAATGACAAAAAAACTAACAAAAACGAAGGATGTAATAGAAACAAATATGCAGCAAAGAATTAATTACTCCTTAAAAATTGAAATCAAGAGAAAAAGCACGCATCAGATAACGGTTTTGCGCCCACTGCTAAAATATTGAATTTGTAAATTGAATTCTTTGTGTTGCATTATACAGTGTTAATTGTGTATCAGTCATATCAGTATGGTGTATACAACGTTAATTGCATTAGCTATGAGTTCAAGCGATATGTGCAGTATGTATCATGGTGTGTGCGTATTCGTTGTTGTCATCCAATAGCTACCTTGTAGCAGCAACTGTCTAGCGTGTCAGTAGGGAAAATTGTTGTGATAATGCATGTATTTTCATCATACAGTGTGTCCCATACAACTACAACACAACACAATCACACACTCACAACGCACACTAGATATTCACATCACACACATTACAACACTCAATGCAGAACAAAAAACAATTATTATAGCATACCCACGAACACGTACATATATAAATTGTGAAGCACGGGTACTCCGTTTTAAGTAAAGTACCGGTACCAGGTACCGGTACGCGTACGGTACACGTACGGTGCGCACCGAAGCCGTACCAATTTTATTTTTTAATTTTTTGCTTTGGTACACCAACCGGTACACATTTGGTACACGTACCCAAAATTTTTTATTTTTTTTCAGTTTTAAATTTTTTTGGATAACATAATTTGGACTTAAGTAAAAATTAGACTATTTATTTATTCTATTTATAAATAAAAAACTGAAAGAAAAATTAAGAAATAGGCTAATTGAAAAGAAATTGGAGCACATATGGAGTTATTCACTCATTGAAAAGGAATAGGCTAAATCCAAAAAGAGCTGAGGATTTAGTTTTTGTTCATACAAATCTTCGTCTTCTTTCAAAAAAGAGTAAGATTTATAATGAAGAAGTAACAAAAATGTGGGATATTGGTGGAGATGAATTGGATCTATTTGATGGAGCTGGTATTCTTGAAGTTGCTACTCTTTCTCTCGATGAACCTGAACTAGAAGTTGCATTCATTGGAGAAGAAAATAATGATATTCAACCATGATTTTATGATTTATTAATACTTTTAAGTGTGAGTTATTTAAGCAAACTATTTTTTAATTTTATTATTATTTAAATAATATAATTATTTAGTTATTTTTATAATTATATTTTTAAAGCATTATACTAACGTACTTGTATCTTAATTTTTATAAAAATGTCGTACTCTGTACCAGTACCCGTACCGGGTACTGGTATCTATGCAACACATTGCAACATTTTGGTGTAGAAGAGATCACATCACTTATGTTATTATTTTTTTATAAGTGAACTATATTTGAAAATTTCTTGTTATTAATGCCAAAAAAGTATATATAAAATAGTTGTGCGTCAAGAAAAATAATGGAATAGCATATATAAATACTTGTCTATTAATGGCCACAAAATCTTATCACAGAAGAATTTGAACAAATTTAAAATATTTGCAAATAGAAGTTATGGATTAATTTCTATTTTATGTGATCCACTATTCAAAACACCATAGTGGATTAAGTTTTATTTGACCAATTCTGGATTAGGTAATGTTCATTATGATGGTTTCTTTTTTGGTGTTCAGCTCATGACTCTTTCAAGTGAGTGTTCTATTTGTGCGTGCGGGAAATTTGGCTCATGCAGCAATTAGCAAATCTCTAGTATTTCCTAGATTGGTTGGAAAACGAGTATCACCTGTATCATCCTTATTACCGTATACTAATATTTTCTAGATTGGTTGGAAAACAAGTATCACCTTTATTATTATTATTATTTAGGTTCTCTTTCTGGTTTCTTAGTTTGGTTGTAAAAAAGTACTGTTTTTAAAGCTATTTAAAGGGGGTTTAAACCCCCGCAATCTGTTTCTTTTTTATAATATTAATTTTAACTTACGTGGCGTGACACATGACGTGCCACGTAAGCTTCCGTTAGTGGAATCTAACGGGAGGGACCAAAAATAGGGACGGAAAATATTATGAGTACCATTATTTAAAGAAAATTTTTATAAGGACTAAAATTGAAAGTTGACATATTTATAGGGACCCCCGACATATTTAACCCTAAAGAAAATAACAAAAATTAAAAGATAAGGGTTTGAGAGATGACACAAGAGAATTATCCAGGTTCGGATGAACGTTGGTCTACTTTTGTCCCCAAGAAATCATCTTTAGATTTGATTACAATATTGAGTTTCTACACGTTATGCTAATGGATCTTTGATGCAAGAAAATCACGAGATTCTACAATGGTTTATCCCCAACCAAAAGTGAGCTTTTCCAAGTGTTGATCTCACAAACTGAGTAAAGATTTTACAGGTTAATCTCAATAACAAAAAAAAAAAACTTTTCCAAGCTAAGTTATATAACCAAACAGAGATTTTTCAAATGGTTTATCTCAAGAACCAAACTCAATTCTTCAAAATTATCGCAATCTTGAAAACAAAAATAATGACATGACACCAGTACAACTCTTTCCCCACAAGCAGTTTTCACTCACAAGTCTAAGAGAACTTTGGTGAAAAGAAAATTTTAGAGAGAGCAAGAGAGATAGAGAAAAGAGATAAATTAAGAAGAATTACAGAAATGTTGATTATGGTGTGAAATGAAGACATGAGACGCCTCCTTTATATAGGAAAAGAATTGGCTAAAAAGAAAATGATCAATTATTTGTGCCTAATGTGGAAATTTTGGTCATGATTTTAATCACTTAAATACTTCAAATAATCAATTATTTGTGCCCAATGTGGAAATTTTGGATAGAAAGTTGTTTCTAATCATTAAGAGAATCACAATCGATTGTAGACTCGATTAGGCATCATCTAATCAATTAGGCTCGGGATCTAATCGATTAGATAGTTGAAAAAATTATCCTAGTCAAGCAGACAGTCCCCTAGTAAATTGACTAGGCCTTGAAAATATTTTTAGGTGATTTTGTCAAGTAAAGAAAAACCTTAAAAGTATTTTAGTTGTGAGTGTGAATTGGCTTAGTATCTTAGGAGTTACTCTCCTACTTTCATAAGACTCTGGTCACTCAAACAGACATGACCAAATGAACTTTCACACTTCTTCTTTTTCACAAATCTGAAGATTTTAAGTTCCTTTGCCAGATATTCCGATCATGTTAGCACTCCAATGGAACCTTGAATCTTCTACTTGATGAGGCTTGAGAAAACTTCAAGTTAATCACCATCATCTAAGAGTTGGAAAGATATTACCGTTGACTTTAACAATCATAAACATTGTCGTCATCTAAACACCAAAAAGGTCACCAACGTCAGGATCATCAGCTTCGTATCTACAGGAAAATAGATCCATATTATCCTCTTTTTTTATGATGACAAGGCATCTGTCAGGGAGGTGATAAAAGAGAAAATACAGAGATAAAATTGAGTGGTTAAACTCCCCCTCACATGAATAAAGAGTATACTCTACTCCCCCCGGAAAGTATACTTTCCCCCCTTTGCAATAATCAAAAAGGTCAAAAAACAATCATAACACATAGATAACATGTTTGCTTAAGTAAAAGGAACAAGTTACCTTTTAAAGAAATATATAGGAATAATCCAGAGTAAGGCACATAAAATAAAACAGGACCTAAGATCTTACTTCTCTCCATGGAAGGTAACATCCAACTTTGAGATCAAACAATAGATAAACTTTGGAGAACTTTTCCCCCTTTATTATTTTTCAAAAAGAACTTAAACGTCTTTGAAACTTTCTAAACTGAGAGGTAATTATGGAATCTAGGCGTACTATGTTTGACACCCCTTTGCTCCACAAAAACTTAAAACTCAACCAAAAGTTATTAAAAAATAAATTGATTAAGAAATTATTACATCACTTACAAGAGAGTAAATCCGATTTTTCCAAATTTTTAATCTCTACTAAGTGTACTGCCTCAAAGCCTCAAGATACTTGAGAAAACTCCCCCTTTTGAGGGAACGACAAACCAACATCTATTTTCCTTCTCTACGAATAATTTGATGTGAGAGTTGGTCCAAATACAAGACTGATAAATCCATTACAGTATTATCACTTCAAACTTCTAAGAGGTTCCATAATCTCAACCGTTGAACGATACCATCAGTTTCAACACTTTTTATTGTATACACATGTTTTGCACAACTTTATTGAATTTTCAAGGAAGAATCCTTTAAAGCTGCAAAGCATTCCCTTTTCATCTTTGTTGGTGTATATTTCTTTCTATATTCCTTAATTGAATATGTTTGAAGAATTATTTCTATGATCAATGAATTTGTAACCCAAGATAATGTAAAAGCTTTTCCATATATCGATTTTAATCAGCATCATATTATAAACGTCCTGTCACAAGGATTTACTAATGGCACCAAATCAACAAAACATGCACAAGAAAAAATATGCTCAATTTAAAAAAGAGTTGTATCATCCTTCCTTCTTAGAAACTTGTTTTTAAGGTGAAAATTGGTCAGACTATCAAACCAAGCTCTAGGAGCTTGTTTCAGATTGTAGAGAGCCTTTTTATTTTGGAAACATGAATGATTAACATACTCTTCACATCCATTTGGAAAATTTTAAGAAAATATAATACACAAAAAAGCTAGAACGAAGCCTTTACAAATTCAAATTGGTAGGAAGCTATGCAAGAGAAATTACATGCATTAGAAAAAAGCCACACATGGGACCTTGTTGAACCTCTTTCTGATAAGCCTCTTAAGGATGAAAGTATGTATATAAAATAAATAGTCTTTCTTATGGATCTATTGAGTGATACAAACCCCGTCTAGTGGAGAAAAGGTTCACTCATGAGTATGGTAGTGATATGAAGAAACATTTTCTCCTGTTGCACGAATCACCTCTGTTTGAACTCTTCTTGCCATTACATCCACTCGAAAAGGGATGCTTACACAAATGGATGTCAAAATAATCTTTCTCAATGGCGAGTTAGAAGAAGAGGTTTATACCCGTCCTCCTCTAGAATATACATGTCAGGAAAATAAAGTTTGTCATCTTTGTAAGGCTCGAAATGATCTTAAGCAATCACCTCAAGCTTGATTTTCTAAATTGTATTGTACTATCACTTAGTTGGATTTCTCTTCCAGTTCTCGTGACTTTTATATTTTTACTCGTAAAATAAATAAGGGCACGGTTGTGCTACGTCTTCATGTTGATGACAAGATTATCACCAGCGATGACTTTGTTGGAATAGAAGAGCTCAAGAAATTATTTTGTGAGCACTTTGAGATGAAGGATCTTAGTCCATTACGTTACTTTCTAGGACTTGAGGTTTTATCTTCTAGTGATAGCTTATTTATCTCACAAGCTAAGTATGCTTCTCATATTTTTTTCTCGAGTAGGTACCACTGATTGTAAAATTGAAAAATACTTATCTAGAATCCAATGTTAGATTTACTCCTCAAGATGGTACTTTGCTCGATGATTCCATTCTTTATCGGAAGCTCGTAGGTAGCTGATTTACTTCATAATTACTAGACCATATATATCATATGTTGTTCTTTTGGTTAGTCAATTCATGGCCTCTCCACGTACCACTCATTATGTTGTTGTCCTCTCCATGTACCACATACCAAATATATCTCCTCTGTGGTGAACTTCATCTTATCTCCATTGATACTCTTGACCAACCTACTGATTTCTTCACAAAACTTCATTCTCCTGGTCGCTTCTGCACTTTAGTTTTCCAAACTCAAGTTGTTTACAGCTCAACCCACATGAGTTTGAGGGGATGTTATGTTGTGTTATGATTCTCTCATTATTGTAATTATGTTATGTTTAATTAGTCTTTGTGTAATAATTTTATTTGTTTCTTTGTCTGTGATCCTATATTATAAAGGGTAATGCTAACATGTGCCCTTAGGGCACATGTTACGAGCTAAGAGCTAAATGTGGAAAAAAATTCTTAGAAATTGTGTATTGTTTTCATTAAAAGTTAATACTTATTGCGTTTATTACGTTTTCCAATACAAATTTTCTATATTTAGGTTTCTTAACATGTGTCATTGGGGCACATGTTAGCTTTATCGTATTATAAACAAGAGCTTTTAATTGTACTTGAAACAAACAATAAATAAATATTATTTATATTATAATAAGAGCTTTTGATTGTATTTGAAACAAACAATGAATACATATTATTAGGGGTGGCAAAACGGGTCGCCCGCCCTGCCTTAAGCCGCCAAAAAGCGAGCGGGGCGGACAAGTCCACCAAGTAAAATGGGCATAAAAATCATGCCCTCCCAGCCAAGGTGGCGGTCTGACTTTTTTCTCTTTTATTTTATAGTCTTTTTTACCTTTCAATTAAATTTTTCACTTATTTTTTAGAACAATTTTTAAGTATCTTTTAAAATAATTTTACCTAAAAAAATATTGAACATATTTACAAATAAATGTATAAAATAAAATCATCAAGAATTTGAATTACTAGAATGAACTAAAAAAGGGCGGGCTTAAGGTGAGATGAGCTTAAAGAATAGGTAAAGTGGGCTTTAGCGGGTGACGGGCTTTGACGAGGCGAGCTTAGGTGGGTGGCGAGTTTTGACGGGGTGGACTTTGGTGGGAGGTGTAGCACCCGAGGCAGAAGAAGGCGAGGGGTGGTTGCACCGCATGTAACACCTGTGGCCGAAGAGGGCGATGGTGGTTGCCACATTGGAATGAGAGGGATCCTGAGGCCGTGCAGGTATGGGACTGCATGGTTGAAGGAAAGCTTATAAGGATTTATGGGTATTACCTATACGAACAAGATGCATCTTCTTTTCGGCAGCCCGTTTCATAAGAACTCTACACTTAAGTGTGCTTGACTTGGAGCAATTCTGGGATGGTGACCTTCTGGAAAGTTTCCCGAAAAGCGTGTGAGTGAGGTCAAAGCATGCTGAAAAGACCCGTATTGGTTTATGGGGTCAGTCGATCTCCCAAAAGCAGTCTGGGGCGTACCCAAAATCCCAATCCTTGCGTGAATTTAATTGATCAAAAATTCCAATCCTTGAGAAAAAATATTGAAGAGAGAAAAGAAAAATGATAATTTAAAATGTGAAATATTGAAAGACATGTGTTGCATTTTGGTTTGTTTAGAAGTTGAATAAAATGGTTAGATTATGAAAAGACAATTAAGTCTTTTTTGCTTTGTAAATTATTGAAACAGAAAGGGTAATTTGGATAGAATGGTCAACTTCTTTTTTAATAGGTTGACAGTAGATAGTAGAAATAAATAGTAGAAGTTTTTTTTAGACTTAAAACCCTTTCTTGGGTAGATTTAACCTCAGACTCTCTCTTTCTCATTTCCTCTTTGCTTTTCTATAAAAAATTTCAATCATTTCTCATATATTTTTTTTCATTCTATTTGTTCTATCTATGCGATCTAATTTTTCAATGCTAAGACTGTAAGACATCTAAAATTATTCTTTGACATAATTTACAAAAAAAAAAAAAATATTATAAGTGGATCGATTTAAGTGTTTATTTTAGTTTTTGGTTTTTTAAGATGGTTTTTAATTAAAACTAGCAAAATATTCGTGGGTCTGGACGGATAAATTTATTTAATATAAAATAAAATTTATTTATATATACATATTAATATGAAGTTAATTATTTATTTCTAAAATAAATAATAATAATAATATAAATTCAATTCTATTAAATAATTATACAAAAAAAAAGAGCTCCAGAAATGGAGAAAGGAAAAAAAAATTGACATTTAAAAATGAAAATTCATATAAAGATAATTATTAATTAAAATATAATACATATTTTTGTTGATATTTTTGTTGATAGTGGCTCGTGAGAAAAAGAGAAAATTTTGACATTTAAAAATAAGAACTATGTGTCAAAAATAAAGATAATTGTTAATTAAAATAAAATAGGTATTTTGCTGATAGTGGCCCGTGAGAAAAACAAAAATTTTGACTTTTTAAAATAAATATTTGTGTCTCAAATAAATACAATTATTAATTAAAATAAACTAAGTATTTTGTTGATAGTCGCCCACGAGAAAAAGAGAAATTTTGACATTTGAAAATAAAAAATTTGTGTCTAAAATAAAGACAGTTATTAATTAAAATAAAATTGATATTTTGCTTATTGTGACATGTGAGAAAAAGAGAAATTTTAATATTTAAGAATTTTGTGTCTCAAATAAAGACAACTGTTAATTAAAATAAAATAAATATTTTGTTGATAGTAATCTGTGAGAAAAAAATAAAATTTTGATATTTGAAAATAAGAATTTCGTATGTTAAATAATAAAAATAAAATAAATATTTTTCTGATGGATGAAAAATTAGTTGTGTGTATGACTATTGAGTATTATTCATTTTTAAAAAAATTAACTCTTAATTTTATTAAAATTTAAAAATAAGTTAATTAATATATTTCATAATAATTAATAAATAGAATTGATTAAATTTGTCTTAAAAATAAAAACTAAATGACTACATTGTATACAATAAGATAGATTGTATATTCGAGTAAGAGTGAATTTGAAGGAATGGTGAGAAGAAAAACAAAATTTTGAATACGTTTTGTCACGTGTCAGAATGAGATTGAATAAGAAGTTATAATATTTTGGCCATTTGACATTTAGTATTTGTTTCACTTTGTTGTGTTCTAAAATGAATGATCTATTTTAATTTTCAATATATTTTTTACAGTTTTACCCTCTAATTAATAAAAGTTTCATCATTTCTAATACATAATAAGGGTAGTATAGTAAAAATATTATTATCTCTCTTAGTTTTAATTACTTTTTTTAATCTGTGTGAAATGGTGGGCTGAGTCACTCATTTTGTGAAGGAGGGAGTATTATATTACTCTCAAAGAGGTCTCTCCCAGAGTTCT
Source organism: Vicia villosa (assembly GCF_029867415.1). NCBI lineage: Eukaryota > Viridiplantae > Streptophyta > Magnoliopsida > Fabales > Fabaceae > Vicia > Vicia villosa. The sequence goes on along the minus strand of NC_081182.1, from coordinate 30,811,324 downwards.
TTTTATAAGATACCAGTAATATAACCGAAACAATATTAAAGATATGGTAAATTCTTATCTACCCAACTCAAAAAGTTGAATAAGATTACCTGTAAAATATCTTAAAAACAACAATTAATTGTAATATTTAATAAATAATTAATTGTGTTAAAATTAGATATTAGTTGAATGTATATTACCCAACTTTTTGTGATGGGTAAAAAAGTTGTCCACTAAAGATTCACTTTCTCTTGCATGACACAATACCAAAGACAAAGCTTAGACAAACTTCTCCGGAGTTTCCTAAAACTACTGACACAATTACAATGACAAACTTCTCGCATGGAGCTTTATGAGATAACAGTATCTCACCTAGCTTATATGAATAAAAGACAAAGACAACACTAATAAACACTTCCTCGTTTCACTTTCCCGTCTTTTTTGTCCTGATTATATGATTCAAGTTGAGAATATGAAGAGGTGAGGAGTAAAAGATGAGTGCTGGAATTAAGGAGTTACTTTTGCAAATTTTAAGTTCAGTCCAAATTATAATTGCAAAATTCAATCCAAACATAGCCAAGCCTATTCTCATTCAGCATACTTGACTTCATTATTTTAATATAGAAGTTGAGGCCGTAAAGAGGACAGTAGAGGAAGCTGCTTCGTTATTCAGCACGTACTGCTTTGAGCTCTAAGTTCTTATAATCTCTATCGTTGCTTAAGGCAATATGCTGTAATGAAATTCACTAGATAAGAGAAAGAAAACCCAGTTAACATTTGCAATTAGCTATTAAGTAGAGGCCATTACATTATCTTATTTTACATTGTTGGATCCGATCTTGACGGAACAAGATTCAATCACTTTCTTGATTGATTCACGATTCTCTTTCCTCACTCTTCACTCGAGTGATTCAACCACTCTTTGGTTGCAAAACGATTTGAAAAAAAAAAAATTTGAAAGAGAAAATGAGAAGAAAAGAGAAATTAAGAGAAAGGGGAAGAAGAAGGATTAGCAAATCTAGAGTTTCTCTCTGCTTTTAATTCTCAACTATAAATTTCTCTATTCCACTTTTCCAAGTGTAGGGTATCTCCCTATTTATAATGAGACTACCTACTCATCATACAATCTTTAACTAACAAACAGACTTACAGACTTTATTCGACTCACTGTCGAATACATACTTTTGTCAACTATACTCAGCTTCGACTCTGTCAAATCTACAATCATGCTTAACACGAAAAATTACTTATTTAACAAACTGTACGGTAGAGCATCTTTCAATATTCAATATAATAATGACTAATGTTACACCAAAAAACTAGAATAGCTTATGTGTTTTTTACAACAGGAAGCTCTAGATGAAAAAACCTACAGAAGAATTTCCTCCTGGTATGTGACATTCTATAGGGTAAAATCTATCAATAAAAATCAATTGGCTTAAACACAATAGGACCTTCAAAACACACAAGAAAGAATAAAAGATGTTAAATACATATTCCCAGGATTTGACAAAAGAATCTTCCCTTGGTTTCTTCTAGTGTTGGTATGAACAGACTATTTTCCAAGATATTGTCTGGCAGAGTCTATGACTTCGTCTTCGTTATATCTTTTGTTATTTATTATTTGGGTAGATGTACGTTACTGCACACTTCCTAGATATACAGTAATTATGACCAAAGTTTCCGAGATCTGGACAGCATTATTCAAGATGTCATCATACACTTCTTCAGCAACTACTTATAATACACTGTTGCAAGAAATGAGGAATTTCAGATCAGTGTATCTATATTTACTAGTATTAAGAAAAAAGAAGAGTTTTGGCAGTTATTATATGGTCATACATAATTAATAATTAGCATGTAACTGTATAAAAATGAAAAAGACACAGGCTTTATATATATTCCTTCAAAAGAAGGATATAATTTTGTAAGATTATGTGAATGGCAGTCTGGCACAATGATTTGCATGAAATTATTATTAAAATAAATTAACAAAGGGTTACTACCTGTACCTAGTGCTGTTATTTTCAATGCCATTTTGCCATGTGCCTAGGATAATTCTGGTGGGTCTAAAAATACAGAAACAGCAACTGGGCTGGTAACGAAAATAAAATATCACATGTGCGGCAAAGCCTGAGAGCGCGGTCTTGCTCTCATGATTGTTTCATCACTGTGTCGAATCCATTCTGAAAGCCTCCATGGTTTCTGCCACTTCCACTTGAATTGTAGTAGCCATTGATGATGGCTTCTTTTCCACCTCCATAACTTGCCAGAAGCTTGTCCTACAATTGCTAGTTTTTTCATTGACAGCTGCCCAATGGGTTTCATCTGCATTAACAGAAAATTCACATCCATCTCCTATAAAAGACATAGGCCAATTTCATATAAACGACTATTAACTTACCCTTCTACCCTGATCAACAAATGCTGCTGATTCCCTCGTCAAGCCATTAGCAACCCCTGGCGTATATTTAAGTTGTCTTGGTATTGGCACAGACCTTGGAGATAAAGGTCCCTTCGTATCTTCAGTATACTGTTTCAATGAATTTGGAGAATTTCCCTGCTGATGCAAATGATGAAAGCTAACTATTATTACCAAAATAAGTCATGACCTTGTGACAATTATATAATATCCAGAAGTAAAATAATTCCAACCAAAAGTTAGCTACAACAGCAACCAAAAAATAATAATTGACGGAACCCTAATTAAATTCTAGAAGACGATCGTGGATCATGAGAAACTAAGGCTATTTATAAATGCTCAAGTTTTATAACATGTCGAATTGTCAATCGATGAATGATGATTTTCTTCCCAAAGTTTTCTAACATTTTCTCCTACTTAGATGCTCCAATTGAAAATTTTTACAAAAGGTTATGGGAATTAGAGAGACTGAGGGCTTGATAAGAAATTTGGGATACCAATGGTTCAGTTTTTTTAGCTCTCTCTAATCCACACCAATTTGTTATAGTGTATTTTCTTTTAATTATTAATTTTGATCTTTCTTCCATTAGATTAATCTAACATTTAATATTGAGAGATTGACGTTAAAGCATATTGAAAGGATCCAAATCCGTTCAAAGTATTCTTATTGACAAATTATGCTTAACAAAGTAGCAATAATCTTACAGAAACTGGGGTAGCCAATGTGGTTGTGCCAGCTTGCTCTCTCCCTTTTACATCCTTCTCAGCTTCCTTTCTCTTCATCTCACTTTGCCGCAAAAGACCGACGAGTTCTTTGATTTGATCTTTCATTTCTCTGATCTCCATGTCCTTCTCCCAGAGTTGGCACCTGTTTTCAAAAGTATAAGCTACTCAATAAAATTATACAAGAGTTTACGAACATGACTTTTAAATTTCCTATATCCCAATCTTTATCTTATGTGTTTTTTTAATGATTAGGAATTGAATTTGGTACCCTAGAGTTTACAACATTCATACACCCACGCACCAACAACTTGCACTAGACTCTAGTGGTAATCTTGCCTTATATTTGTGCTTTGTTTGTATTTAAAGTGCAAACTGTTCAGTTAACTTGTTTCTAGAGTACTGAAACTATGAAATACCAATAAAAGAGAGGTTTGGACTAAAAAGAGCACCTAGCATCTCCAACAGAATTAAACATATATTGAAGCAAATTCTTGGCTTCTCCCATTGAGCGCAACTGATTCCAACGTCCACGATTAGTGAATGCCCTCTCTCGTTCTTCTGCCTCGGAGAGTTGAGAAGCCATTGCTACAAGTGAATTAGAGGATATACTCAGCATGTTCTCAAGTGAAGCTATTCTAGCCATTCTTGCATTTGGTGACATGGAGGATGCCCTGAAAAGACAAGTTTTGAAAACAACCAAGACGGAAGATGTTATACTTTTTTATTGCACTCAATATTATTATAAAGATCCCAATTTTTTGAAAAGTGAAGGGGTAGGAGTTTAAGAATTACACAAGATTTCTAAGAAAAAAACCTGGCAAATCCGTTCTTTCCTCTTGGTGGGCTTAGACCCTTAGCAGCAAACTCACTTACATGCTTCAACATGGCTAGCTCCTCTGCAAGGGCAGCCCTCCTGTAGATTGCATCATAAAATTAATGACTACACCCCAGATCAGTCGCTAAAATAAGTAATTAGTGAAACATATATTACATACACTTGGCTCTGTTTCTCATATTCAAAACGAACTTCGTGTTCTTTCACCGTGACTTCTAGTTCATGGTCAAGCCACCGTTGTAAGGACTTCTCGTTACTCTAAAGATGAAAAAAGACTATTTAATATCACATGAATAGTAAAGAAAATCTAAGAAAGGAAAGGAAAATCTATTACCTGCCCATTTGTTCCATTTCCATTTGTCGCAACTGGAAAGTAATAGAATTAGGAGATTAAACAAAATAAAAGTGCAACAATAGCTTCATACTATTTACTAAAAGACAGTTCCTCTACAGTTGAAAATATAACTTAACATCTTCTGTCTTCAAATCCCAAGACTCAAAAGCTTCAATTTATTATTGCCACATAAAACAAATCATACCGAAAGTGTCTCGGCTGGAAGTTTTACGAGCTTCAAGCAACTCCTTTAACCTTTTGGTTGCCATTGCAGCTTCTTCAGTTTTCCTTTGAAGGACCTGGATGAAGATAACACATGGTTGTTTAGAATAGGCAGCTACTCAGAAGCATGCACCCTGCAAAATTGAAGTCGGTACTCGTATCTGGTACCACACTTGTACTCATGGGTACGTATCAACTACAAACCAAAATTATTTATAAACATTTGATAACTTATTTGGATACTCATGTATAATTTTAGGTTATGTATGTATGGATTTATATAATATGATGGAAAAAGTTTATGTTCCATTGTTTGGATAGATAAAAAGAGGACGAAACCAATATTGTTAGTTTGGACACCATCACTCAGGAACCCAGGTCCTCACAGTTGTATGTGAGTTTATAGTGGTTATTGTTGGTTCGTCTAAAATAAAATAAAATGAAGCAGAACATTATGAAATACATTTAATCTCATTTCATCACTTTCCTTCATTTTTGTACCTATGCTTTAGTTGGAATAACAATTTTGGTCCATTCCCACTACATAAATGGAAGGAAACATTTATTCCACTCCTTCCTACTCCATTCAATTTCGTTATATTCAGCTCGTTTTAAAATTCAAACATTTGTTATATAAATATCTTTTTTATGTCCTAATTCTCTAGTTTTCTTTTATTTCCTAGTTCTACTTTGATTAGTTATGAACGAAGTTTCCTGTTAGATGCTATACTTATTTATGATTTAGTTGTTTTTTATACACGATAAGTGGGCACCCAATCATGAAAGTGGCTGTAGTTTAGTGGTAAGAATTCCACGTTGTGGCCGTGGAGACCTGGGCTCGAATCCCAGCAGCCACATTTTTTTTCTACAACTGTAAAAGATAATATAAATGTTCAAGCTGGTGCCACTCCTGTTTTTTTTTTTTTTTTTGGTTTAGCCAAACTCGGGTAGTACCCGAAAGATTTGTCCTTAGTGGAAGCTCCTTTCCCACTAGAGCCCAAGTACTTGGTTCCTTACAAACTGATTTTGTAAAGTTAAAATTTGGTTTTTCTCATTCCTTTTTTTGGGTAACTTCAATAATTTCCTAATTGCATTGTACATTATTTCCATATTTTCTTCTATATAATCAACCTTTGTCATGTAAATATCTTTTTCATGTTCTAACTTTTTCATTTTTCTATGTTTCCTAATTCTATTTTGATTAGTGTTGTAATAAATTATGAAAGACATGTCCTTGTATATTTATATGTTATGCTTATTTGTGATTTATATGTTTTATACAACTTGAATGGAATCCTAACCACAAGTGGCTGTAGTTTAGTGGTAAGAATTCCACGTTGTGGCCGTGGAGACCTGGGCTCGAATCCCAGCAGCCACATTTTTTCAATGAACATCATCAGCAAAGCTAAAATAAAATGCTCTTATGGCTTACAAGATTAATTTTATAACAAAGTATTTTATTCTTTTTAGTTATTGGTCTAATGCCACACATACACAAATAAACACTAGCAAGGAGAAGGAAATGTGGTGACCCGGATTCAAACTCAGGATTCCACATAAAATGTCCTCAAAGCCAAACCACTAAAGCTGTAAAAATAAGGACATAATAATGAAGTATTCAAAACAAGTATTAAGTAAAACAAATCAGCATTGAACAATTTCAAAATACATACCATTTTCTGGCGCTGATTTAAAGCTTGCAGCTTGTGCTTTTCATATTCATTTTTTCTTCCCTCCTTCTTTAACTGTTTTTGCAAACATGTAATCAATGTGAGGTGATCGTGTAGCATTCAAACAGTAACATAAATGCAATTGAAGAATCACACCACCTAAAGAAGTAGTTGGAACACAAACTTAAAATGTAGCATGAATGATTGTTTATTATTTTATGAAGAAACGTGCAACTAAAAGCAAATAAGTTATTTCACTTTAGACAAAACACTAGTTTACGAACATTCAGGATCTTAAGATGTAATTGAGAAGTAGCAAGGAAGCTTGACATACTTGCAACAGTTCTTTCTCTCTAGAAGCCTTCCACTGTCGAAACTGTTCTGCTTCTTGTTTTATTTTTTGTTGCAACTGAACCTGCAATTTTGAGGTCAAGTGTCATAACCAAGAGTATATTAAGTGACTGTAACCATGGAATGGATTTGTTAAAATACAACCGTCAACCTTTTGGGCCTTTATAGACTGTATTTCATCTTGCAACCTCTTTGCTGCTTCATCACTTTTTTGCTTTTGCTTCATAAGCTGGACTTGATTCTCTTGCTTCTTCTTCAGATCCAAAATCTAACATGCAGAGTTTTGAATAAGGTTTTGTAATTTAGAATATATTCAAAAACAAATTTTACAAAGGGAAAAGAAATATTATTTTATAAATAAATAAATAAAAGGCAAATTGGACTACCCACTTGTGCTTCAAGTGTTTTCAATTTTTGGGAATGTGTGTCCTCTAATTTCTGTGTTTGTCCATCAGAGTTGGCAGCAAGATTTTCAACTTCAGCCAAAAGACAGTCTCTTTCTCGCTGCATTCATAAATTAGACACAGATGAATATTAGTTTTCTGTGAGGGTCAAACTAACTTAACATAACTTAGTTTTACCTGCACTGTTCTCTTCTCATCCTCAAGTTCCATTATCTTCCTTCCAAAACGTTGCTTGAGTATTTCTGCATCAGATACTCCAAACAACTTCATCTCAAACTGTACATACATCAATCAATCAGAATATGTATGTTAACAAAATAATAAAATATGAGACAGGAGAAAATACAGAAGACTAATGTGCTTTTCACTAGTGCATAATGTGGATATATGTCATATTATACACATGTGCTTTTCACTAGTGCATAATGTGGATATATGTCATATTATACACATGCTCTGCAGCAACCTGCTCCAAGCATTCATTATACTCATGCATTTTAAAGTGCTTTTTACTAGTCCATAATATGGGATATGTGTCTAATTATACATATGCGCCACAATAACCTCTTTCTGCTCCAAGCGTTTATTCAACTCATGCAACTCTCTATCCATACTATTTTGCAGAAGTTTGTGCTCCCATTCTTTTTCTACTTCTTCAATTTCTCTTGAATCACCTGCTACAAAGCAATTTGTACCATGAGCCGTGCAGTTTTAATAACACTAGATCAAGTAGAAGCGGAGAAAGAGATGGACAAATGTAATGCCCGGAATGTTTTCGGGATTATCGACTGACCCCACAAACTGTGGAGTTCTTATAGAACGGGCTATCGAAAAGAAGATACATCTTATTGCACAGACTCAGGATCCCTCTCATTCCGATGTGGCGACCAGCCCTCTTCGACCTCTGGTTTTACATGCGGTGCAACCACCCCTCGCCTTCTTCGGCCTAGGGTGTTACATGCCACCAGCTTCCGCATGGTTTGTCCCCGAACCACATCGTACTGAGAGAGGTCTGACACCACTTAATGTAACACCCCAAAAAATTTTCCATATATAGTAAGTATTATGTCTTAAATAGTTATTTTAAAAATATATTATAATCCGTAGTTTCATTAAGACCTTTTTAAAACTATTTGAAATTAATCTAAAAGTAAAAGTTTTTTTTTACAAGCAAATACACACACATATTATATTACAATACACACCACTACTGATTATTTTACCCGTAGGCTTACATATTATACAAGTAGCATACATAGATAATTATTCTTATGTCACCTGCAAGACAAACACTTTAGTCTTACTTACATCACCTGCAAGACAAACACCTTAGTCAGATCTACCATAATTATATTCACATCCTTCAAAGTCGGCGCTATTAAAAGAAAAGCCTAGTAACGTAGACTACAAGTGTTATCCAAAATGGTTCCCAAACTTTCCACCACTAAGAGTCACCCATCAGCATACCACTAGTGTCCATTGGAGAGATCCCTGTTGACACCACTATCTCCTAAGTATTCAGAAGAATTCTCCTCTGATTCGACACGACCATTCCTTTCGAATCCATTCTCACCTGCACCCGCGTTATCGTACGGAGGAACGTGGGGAAAGACGGTTGAGAGGCCTAGGTCCTTTGTGTGTGGCATGGCAGAGGTGGAATTCTCCCCAACACTATCTAATGTGAGTGCTCGAATATCCAGTGGCAATACCAATTCTAAGGTGATGTGATGTGTAATGGAAGAAACGACTAGTCCTCGTATCCCATCTATAGTCCTTACATGTCCCGTAAACTTTAACATTTGGGCGTTTGTGTCTATTTCCCAAACGGCGTCTCTCAGTTCCTCCAAACACTCAATCCTCCGAGTTACCGAATGATCCAGTGGTTCCCTTACATTATAGATGATGATGAGGAACCACGGGATCATTCGGGAACTCGGAGGATTGAGTGTTTGGAGGAACTGGGAGACGCCGTTTGGGAAAATAGACAGAAACGCCCAAATGTTAAAGTTTACGGGACATGTAAGGACTACCGAAGGGATACAAGGACTAGCCGTTTCTTCCATTACACATCACACCACCTTAGAAATGGTATTGCCACCGGAAAGGATGATTCGAGCACTCACATTAGATAGTGTTGGGGAGAATTCCACCTCTGCCAGACACAGAGGACCTATGCCTCGCAACCGTCCTTCTCCACGTGTTAAGAGTTCATGGTCCACATGTTCCTCCGAAGGATAACGCGAGTGTAAGTGAGAATGCATTCGAAAGGAATGGTCGTGTTGAATCAGAGGAGAATGTTTCTGAATACTTAGTAGAATGTGGTGTCAATGGGATCCCAATTGGACAATAGTGGTATGCTGACTTTTCTTTTAATAGTACTGACTTTGAAGGATGTGATAGATCTGACTAAGGAGTTTGTCTTGCAGATGATGTAAGAATAATTATCTATGAATGGTACTTGTGTAATATGTAAGCCTACGGGCAAAATAATCAGTACTAGTGTGTATTGTAATATAATGTATAATATATGTGTGTTCCTTGTAAAAAAAACTCTAACTTTTAGATTAATTTTAAATAGTTTTAAAAAGGTCTTAATGAAACTACGGATTATAATATATTTTTAAAATAACTATTTAAGACATAACACTATATAAAGAAAATTTTGGGGTGTTACAACAAAGGACTGACTCAAGCACGTATATGTGTAAAACTGACTCAAGCACGGATTAAATTCAAATAGTTTTAAAAAGGTCTTAATGAAACTACGGATTATAATATATTTTTAAAATAACTATTTAAGACATAACACAATATAAAGAAAATTTTGGGTGTTACAAGTTACAACAAAGGACCAAAGACAAGACTTGCCTGCTGTTTCATTCATTGGATAATCAGTCGCCGTTATAGGTAAGGTCCTCTTAAGCCCATCCGTCTTCACAATACATGTGCCACCATCCTGAAAAACAGTTTTTAAGATTGCATGCATAAATTATCCAGCCAATATCCTCAATTCATTTGAAGGATGCAACTAAAATGATGGGATGAAAGGACATAAATACTTGAGTCAAAGAAAAATAATAGCAAAAAGTAAGAAGCATACATAACCATCCTTTTCACTTTGTTCTAAGACAGAACATCTACTACGGTGTTCATGAAGTTCACGGCAAAGATCTTCATTAGCAGCTTCAAGCCAAACAATCCTTTCCTTAAGACCCTATATGATGAGTTACAAGATGATTACATATTTACTATATGAATGCAAACCATTCAATTGCATGAAATTAGTCTAAATCATATTAAATTTGAATTTTATATCAAAATAGTGGCAAAAGCGCAATTAAAGCCAGGATACTTTTCTTCAAATAATAAACCCAGTTATGAAGAATTGAAGATTGATTGGTATCCCATCCTACACTATAAGATTTATAGTAATGGAAGCCAAATACCTGAACTTCCCCAGATGAGCCACCGGCACGAGCACAAAGTTCTGCCTGCAAATACTCCAGTTTTTGTCTCATTTTTAGCATCTCACTGGACATGGGATCTCTGTTGACCTAGAAAAGAAATAAAGAAAAAGGTGAGCCTTAATGGCTATCACAGTAAAAATATTTCGGTTTGGTCAAATGAAAAATTGGGAACAAAAAATTATGCAATACTCACAACAGGCTTATTTTGGATATTGCGTGCACGATTTGCATACTTCAAAGTGTTTAGGGTTTCCTCAGCATTAATGTCAGCAGGACTTATGCAGGCTGAAATAGAAATATTGTTTAATAACAACTAGTCTTAAGAAGCAACATAAAAGGCTTGGAAGTAAAGTAGAAAGACATGATAGAGCATTCAAATTCTTTGCATCAACCATTTAGTTGGAAAAAGTTCAAACCTTATGAAAAATTTATTTATTCCGTAGTAGGGAAAAGGTCCAAGAATGTAAGTACAGAATACAGTTTATGCATTTCAGCATGTGTTAAAAAGATCAGATTATTAACTTTGGTTCCAAGATGAAGATTAGAAAGGTTAGCTTGAAGTTAAGGCCATTTATGGGACGAAAAGATAAAAGTTGATATATGTAAGAGAAACAACTGACCTATCATGACAGTTCTGCTGTTACCCCCAAGTGAATCCTGCAAAATTATTTCACTTTTTTAATCTATAAAAGCAAGTAAGCAAAAAAGATCAAAGGAAGAAAATTTGAAAATGAAAAAAGTTATTCCATACAAATGCTTCCTGTTTTATATCATCTTTTTTTATAAGTAATATAATTATTTATTTTCTTTTAGAAAATTGTAACATTCAAGTTGTGAATAAACCAGATTCAATATAGGTGAATATAAATGCATTCGTAGCATAATACATTTTTAAAATATCCGAGCTTCCGACTTACTAATCTGTAGATGAATTAGGAAAAACAGGGGATAGAGTGCACACTAATTCTTCTATCTATAAAATATTTTCAATATCATAATAATGAAAAGTATATGCTGCAAAAAGAAAGTTAAATATAAAGATATCAAACCTGTAAAAGCCTAGTAAGTTTACTGTCCCTATATGGAACATGAACACCTTCCTTTCGCTTCTTTTCATCACCAAGTGCACTAATAACATTACCAAGTGCTAGAAGTCCTCTGTTAATATGAACGCCTGATTTAAAGATTAAACAGCTAATGAATATATAATGTCAAAAACACAATTAAAAGAGATATTTGAAAAATGTCAAAAACTAACCTTCCTTAAAACGCATACCATCAGACCCTGTTCTTTTAGCACGTTCTGATCCAGCAAGATCTACCAAGTGCAACTTAGCACAAAGATACTCGTCATTCATATTATCATTTAAGCAGTTGTCATTAGGATTCTTGGGCTTGCACATTTGCTCTAATGTGATGGTGAAGATTGCATGAGATCGACTAGTTCGACACATTGAAAATGTAATAAGAAATAGAAGAGAACTCCAGCATAATAAATATTAAATAGCAACAACAGTTTGAGGCATAACTTTTTAATCATGTATTGGAACAACAACAACCAAATACTCTTCCCGCTAAGTGGGGGTCAATGGCATAGATCAAACATCATAATAGTTATGAATCATGTCTAATGACAAACTATTCAAATTGTGTCAAATCATGAACTGGGACTGACAAGTAAACTAAACAGGTGCGTGATTCATTAAAAAATCAATAAAATGTGTGACAAAATTGCAAGTACTCATGCGGTGACAAAATACGTGACTAATTTAAAAGGAAAATCCCCAAATTTAATCTCATTGTTAGATGCTTGAAATGGAAGCAGACTTTTAAAACAAAGAGATAACAAAGGTGGACAATATTTGATGTTTCCGGTTATTTGTTGATTTATCATTTCTTGTGGCCATATGTACCTAAAAGTAGTCCAAGAGTCTTAAAAACAGAAAATTATTTCATGAATAAAAATTTAATTTGAGCAGTTCAAAGTAGAGCAGAAAAATGCTTTATCAACCTGGATTGATTGTTCATATTTGTGCTACCAGTTGCTCTACTCAGGGATCCTTGTTCCAGGCAAGCAGCCATTTCTTTTAATGTGGTGACACTAACTTCGGTAGATCCTGCAAGGGTTATAACACCACTTGATGTCTCACGAATTTGTATTGGCGGCTTCCCAGGAGATGTCATTTTTCCTGCATGTCCATTTGTAGTTTCTGGTTTGCCCATGGAGGAGGGATCCAGTAAATCTCTTACTTCTTCTTTAAGAATCTTTTCACAATTAAATGTTGTAGTCAGATACATAATCTTCATAATTTTGCACGTATGAAGTATACAAAGTTCAAACATTAAAACACAAGTAAACAACAAAATTCAAAAATAATTCGGCAAGCAGTGAAAAAAAAAAACAACAACAGACCTCGATAAAGGAAACATGCAACTGAAATTCAATCTGGTCCTTGAAGGTCCCAATTTTGTTGAACAAAACATTCATAACTTGTGGTACTATTCCTATTTGGAAACCTTCTTTAAAGCCAGTTCCCATGGTGTACGTTTTCCCAGAACCTGTCTGCAATGAAATGGAAGTGTCAAATAGTGTTGCAACTTACAAGTGTTGTAGCATGTAACTTATGTTTCCTTTAGTAGTAACTATACCTGACCATATGCCAGGACAGTAGCATTATATCCTTGGAACAAACCATCAACAAGTGGAGCAACACAATCATCAAACATGTTACACGAGGGAGAACCAGTGCTTCCGTAGACATGATCAAATGTAAATGAGTGAGCACCAATTTGTACCTGTATTACGTTGACAAATCAATTAGCATAAAGTTATCAAGCCAAATGTTTAGGCTACTTAAAGGATATTAAAGTGTCATTTCAAAAGCAGACACAGATATATCCCAATGACTTAATAAACAATTGGCTTCCAAGAAAAAATGCAAGCAATTTACATTAAAAAAACTAATATTACAAAATCAACTCTCTTTGAAAATAAGATAACAGAAATAGATTTCAATTGAAGATGAAAGGCATATAAGGAAATATTCAGGAAAAAAGATCAGCGGATAGTTTCTAAACATTTGCATCATTGAAATTTTTGACATTAGAAACCGAAAAACATCAAAAGTAAAATGAAAATGTAGGAAACAATTGAACAAAATTCCAAAACTAAAGAGCTACTGTCATATACTAAGTGTGATGAGAGGTGGGTAATTTTGCTGAAGCACTAAAGTGTAGTTTTTGTTAAGATCATCGTCGCACTGATTGATGAGATTGTCAATCCAAACATGCACTTAAGCTCCTAATAATGCTCAGTTAGTAGTGCATATCCACTTTTGGAGAGGTAATTTGATTTCAGAGGTGTAAAAGTAATTTTGGCATGTTTGATATTCTTGAGTATAATTGACCAAGGTTTTAAAAAACTGTCTGTTACCACAAAAACGGTCGCGAGAAAACGGTATCAGAAGGTGCCAATACCGATACTCACTGTTTTTAATTGTGGTCAATTCACACCACGACAACGGTAATCATTGTGACACGGCCAGTATCAACCGATACCGATACTTTATCTTCATAGATAATTCTAAACTTCAAATTTGTTGTTCAATTAGTAGTGTGTAGTGTGTGTAACTTGAAGATTTTGCCTCTACAATTGATTTTGTTCTAGCATTTGATGTTCAAGTGTTCAACTCATTTTTAAGTTGCGTATGGAATCAATTTTATATTAACCAGTTAATCTAAAATCAATTTTCTTCCCAGCAAAACCAAACACAAATCCTAAAATCCAATTATTTGTGAATATTTAATTTGAAATAAATATATAAAAATTCTAAAAGCCAAAAGCGAAATTACAAAACTAGGTAAAAAAAACCTTCCTCTTCTCCCAATCTAACCAAAATCCCGTTTTATTTCCCCAAAATAAAATTTCAGAAACGTACACTGATATCCAACCCCGAAATAGAATGAAGTCAAATATATCCCAAAAAAGTAAGTATCAGATCATAAAAGCAATTCCAATCAATCTAGATTTAGAACACGCGTGTTTAGTTACGTAAGCAATTTCCGGTTTTCGATCTAGATCTCTTCCACATAAGACTAAAAATCCAAAAGAGGAAATAGCTAGCTAGAGCATTGTACAGAGTCAACGACAATGCGTTTCGTTTTTCACATTCAATTAGCAAACGACATTGTTGAGGTGAGAGTGAGTGCACCTGAGGCTTCCCGGAGACGACGGTGACACAGTCTTTGCATCCTTGAAGCTTCTCGTCGGCGATTAACGGCCGTACATGAACCGCAACTTTTACGCAACAGTTTTCCCCTGCTTCCATGGGGAAGAAACTGGAGAGAGTGAATCGGAGAAAACTATGAGAAAAGATCAATTGATTGAGCTGAAGTAGAGAGAGTTTTCGATGATGCTAGAGAGAGAAAGTAGTGTAGTTGGAGATGAAGAGAGAGAGAGAGTGAGAATAGGGGTAGTTGTGGAAAGAAAAGAGAGAGACTCATAAGAGAGCATGACCAGTAACTGTAAGGACAACAACCACTATCATTTTCCCTTCACCTTCACTGCATTATGGTCGCGTGCTTTCAACCTTTTCTTGCATTATTTTCTTTCCCAATTTACCCTCCTTCAACGGTCCTTTACATTGTACTCGAACAAAAGAAGATGCTGTTTGTGTTATACTGCATTTACTATTTTACCCACCCCAACTTTTGCTTAATGCTCGTGTCCTTTTTCATGCTACTTAATAAGTTGATTAGTACTAATACCTTTTGCTTTTTTGAAGTGGATGAATGTTTTTAATCTTTGTTTATCAAAAGGTTAAAAAGCTAAAATGATAAGTATTAGCCATGGATTCTCTTTTTGTTTATAAAATTATTGAATTGGGAAAATTTAACATTCAATTTTAATCTATCAAACTATGAAATTAGTGTAGATAACACTATAATGTATTAATCAAGATTAGGGCTGTTTTCGGTTCGGCTCGGTCCGGGTATTTGCTATCCCGATAGCCGGACCGAAATAGTATCGGGTAAATTCGGACCGGACCGAAACAGTGATGGATCAGTTTTTAGGACCGAAACCGGACTATTACTTCGGATATCCAACAAAAGTATCCAATAAGTATCCAATATAGTATCCAATTTTGGCATCGGATAAAAAAATTACCCATTCCCGGACCGAATAACATTTGGTCGGTCTAATGGACCGGTTCCACCGGTCCGGTTTCCGGTCCGGTTCTCGGATCCTATGGACCAAATACAGCCCTAATCAAGATAGGTAAAATTTGAGTTTGATCTACCGTTAATTTTTAATATCTATTATAGAATTTTTTATTTATTTAGAATGACCTTTAAAAATTGAAAATATCTCAATTCATTTCATAATACTCTTAAAGTATTTGATAAAATTTCATTTTTTGTTTTTTGAGGTGTATTTTTTGAAGCACTTTTTTATTTAATATTGAATTGTTTCATAGGTGCATCTACGGAACCGTTTAAACAACATTAAATAAAGGTTCCGTAGATGCATCAAGGGAACAAATCAATGTTAAATAAAAAAATGTTTTTTTCGGAAATGCACTTCAGAAGTAGGGGTATTTTTGGAAACGCACATGGTACGTGAGAAATCTTAAAGAGTAGGATGTAGAGGTGTTCGCAGGCAGGTTTGGTTCGGTTTTGAGAGAATCTGAGACCCATATCGATTAAAATTACATGGATTGGTTTGTATTGGATTTATAAATTTTGTTGATAAAACACAAACGAAACCGAACCGAGAAACAACAAGTTGGTTTGGATTGGATTGATCGCGTAGATAGAAAAATATAAAAATATTTGAAAAAAATAATTTATTTATGAAATTAATTTTTCATAATAATATAAATAATATAGTATCTTCAATGGTAAATATTAAACTAATAATTTTCCGTATTAGATTCAAAAATATTTAACATAAAAGGTTTTGAATATATAATTAGTTCTTGAATTAGTATGATAATGAATGTGTTTCATAGCACTATGTTCATTTACCACAATACACTAATAATTTTTTAATAACAAATTAAAATAACATAACTTTTAATTATGGTTGATTTGGGTTGGGTTTGCGGGTAGAAAATTGAAAATCCGATGCCTGAACTAATTGACATTGAATTTCATTGGTTTGGTTTGGTTCTTGCCCGAACTGAAAAAATGTCAAACTCAAACACTTGGGTTTGGTTTGGATTCCGGTTTGATTCAGATTTACCCAAACCAATGAACACCTGTAGTAGGAAGAGAGATTGTCTAAAAATTAGGTCTAAGTTAAAAAAAAATGAAAAATTTGTTACACATTAAAACTTTCACAAATTTAGAGGTGTTCGCAATGTGGTTTGTGTGATTTTGACGTTAAAAATCATCAGAATCGTAAGAGAAAAAATGTGCGGTTCAATTTGGTTCGGTTGATTTTTAAAATTAAAACGAAATCAAACTAATGTGATTTGGTTTGGTTGATTGGGTTTTTTTTTTAAAAAAAAATATTGAGCCATACATACACATAAATATAAAGAAAAATAGAATTTTGTATTTCATCGTCGATACATTACCATAAAAATATTAAAATTATAAAGTTTATAGTTGTAAAAAAATTATAATTTAATTCATAAAATTGCGTCTTATATTTTATTTTATGTTTAATAAATAATATACATAAAATTACATTCTTAAATAAATATATCATACAAAAAATACGATAAAATATATTTTGTCAAAATAGTATTTATAAATGAATAATATTTTAATTTTTGATGATATATAAATTATAATAAATATCTATACAAAGAATATGATAAAATATATACCAAATACTTCTAAACAATTATATATATATATATATATATATATATATATATATATATATATATATATATATATATATATATATATTAGTGAGTAAGATTTTGTAACATAATGCGATTTGGTTTAGTTTAATTCGATTTGTAAAATAAAAACTGTAAACTGTACCAAACCACACGGTTTTGTTGATAAATAGCTCAAATATATCCTAATCAAATCCGATTTTGTTGACAAATAGCTCTTACATATGATTGATTTACTATAGATTTTTTTTTACATGAACATCTTTTGAAAATTTTGTTTATCATTAAAATTTTAAATAATTTATTTTATCTATTTTAATAAATATACATATATTTCGATGTATAAAATTTAATAATTTTTTCAATAGTCTAATCTTCATATTTAATTAGATTTCTTTAAAAACTAAATTTGCTTTAGTCTTTTATCAAATGGATGATGCCAAAACATATTTAATTAAGTTCAGGTATATAATGTTGTAAGTCAGCCTGAAATTTTTTATATAATAAATTAATTAAAACCGTAGATTAATGATAATTAATGGTTAAGATTTGGAATAAGTCTTTTAAACTTACTCTTAAAGTAAATATATTTCTCTTCTAAAAGCATTAATGAGTATGAGCCTTAACTTTATAGTAAGAAGGATAATTGAAAGAAATTGATACAACAAGATTATCTATGGAATATGGACACTAAAATAGGTGTTTTGCTTTGAAATGTTTTATGTTCTGATTTAACAAGCATAATTAGATTAATTTTCTTTTTACTTTTTACATATTTTAAAATTTTATTGACAAATAGATAAATTAATTCTTAAATTGTTATATTAGTTTAGTAAATAAAGTATATCTTTAAAATTATGTATAATATTAAAAATAATTAAAAAATTATCTTAATAATGAATAAACGAAATATCGCATGTTCAAATTCACAGTTTTATATTTATTGTTGATGTCTAATTAATGACTTAAAAATTATAATAATTTGTTATGTTTATGATATTATACAATGTCACATGACTCACATCAATTTATTTTACCATCAATTAATTTATTTATAAAAATTTAAATATATAAATTGGTCAATTACAGCAATCATGTGCAAATTAATTATTAACAAACTTTTAAAAGAAATAAATTTTATAAAAAATCAATTATTAATGAGTTGGCATTGATATAAATCAATATGGAGAGGAGAGACTTCGATTTCCTATGTCACCTCATAACTTCTAACCGTACAAATTTAAATGACAATTTGCATTTAATCATGTCACCTCATAACCTCCTTTATTTGTATTTTAATACTGTACTTGTATTTTTTGCTTGCTCAATAAACAAATCACCTAATCCGTAACCAAAAAATAATAAAACAAAATAAAATTTAATAAGGGAAAAAAGAGTAGGGATAGAAATGTCATGAAAATCATGATAGATGTAAAAGAGCAAGTTTCAGAAAATGAAACGAACCTAACGTAATCTATTGGAAATGTAGATTTGATATATGAAAAAAGGAAAGAAAATAAATAATACGGCGCACAAAGCCACGTGACACGGAACCAGATACACGCCATTATAATCGGGAAAATAGGAACCTTTGTGTCTTTGACGGTACGATGTCTTAATCAGTGACGTCCACATTTCACAGGTGCCATAGTATTCTTATTCCTATGTTTCCGTCACTGTGCATAAATTTTATCATTTCAACTCTTTTTTTTCTTTACGTTTCATCCTTAACGTATTCATCTTAATCATAAGCTTAGACTTTAGGTAAGCAACTCCTAAATGATAATTTTACATTAACATGTTACTACTAATAGATCCATATTGAACCGAAAGATAAAGTGGAGTGAAAAGAAAAGCTAGAAAATGAAAATGAGAGAAGGAAAAAAAGTTTTAAAAGCTTGGAAAATACGGTGGGCCCATGGGCTCACTTTGTCAGAGAAAGATGGGGTCCACAATGAATGGTAGGGTAGGTTATAAATTTATCTATGTAGTGTGTGCTACTTTGAGCAGAACAGGATGGGTATCGCGCCATGCCTGTCTTTGTCAACCAACCAACAATATCGTATTATTGTACGTGTATAACCAGCTCATTTTGTCCTTGTGGTGGAAGGCGTAGCTATCAAGAATTTGCACCCCAACTAAAAAATTCCAACGGTCGTGTACCATTAATTAATCCTACTATAATTGATTAGATTATGAAAAGTGAAAACTAAGAAAATTGATAGATAATTAACAAAACATAAAATAAGAAAATTACTGTAAGACATGAGAGATAGAAAGTTAAAAGAATTAATTTATAATATAATAGAAATAAGGGTCTTGCTAACCAGTGCCCTCAGGGCAATGGTTAAGCATTCCAAAAAAAGAAAATATTTTATAAAAAATGTAATATTTCAATTTTCGAAGTATTAAATATGCAGATTATTGAGATAAATTTACTATTTTTAATATTTTAACCAATGCCCTGAGGGCACTAGTTAGCATTTCCCTAGAAATAAATAAGAGAGAAAAGTTAAAAAGGAAAAATAGTAAGTGAATGAATGAGTTTTTTTTATCTTATTATTATTTATTAATTATTAATTGATGATAATTATTTTATTTATTTAATAAATTTACTATGTATTATAGGTTTTAACGGGAATTTTTAGTGGAAAGAACTTTTTAAGATTATAGTTTAATACTACCTTCGTCTCTAAATATAAGACTTCGTAGACAAAATTATACTAATTAAGAAAGTTGATTATAGTGTTAAATTTATTGACTATTTGTACAATTTTGTAAATTTATTTTTAGAATAGAAAAATAATTGATTTTTATACAATGTGTATTTATTATTGATTGAAAAAAAACAAAGTGATATAATTAGAGTTGGGTTAGGAAAAAAATAATTAATATACTTTAAATGTTGAATAGTTGAATAGAATCTTAGAAAATATCAAGAAAAAAATTCAAGATAGAGTCTTATAATTATAAACTGAGTATTACAATTTAGTATAATATTAGAAATATTTGATGGTTTTTACAAGGTTACTAGTATCATTTGAAAAATTACTCCATCTATAACAAAATATAAACAATTTTGATGATATAAGTTGTAAAAGAATATAAGTAAAAGTTTATTTTTTATGTTACACTTAATGATAATATAAAAAAAATACACTTAATATAATTTAATTAGTAAAAGAGTTTTTTTTTTTAAAAAAAATTATACTATTAATTCATCACCATCATTTGTTGCATTACTTTATACTCTCTTTATTTCTATTTATAAGCAAATTTAAATTTTTTATATTTATTGAATAATTGGTGTATCTAACATATATATGATTTAAATATATAATTTATTCAATGAACCAAAAAAGTCAAAAAATTGTTTATAAATAAGAATGGAAAGAGTAGGTGATTAAAATAAAAGTCAAACTTCTTGTGATATCCAATTTCTATGATTAACTAACTGTATAAAATTATTTTACACTATCAACATATTTCAATTAAATTCTTAATAATATTAATTAAAACAAGTTTACTCATTTATATTAAAGAGTAAAATAAACATTGTAGTTTATGACATGGTTTTAGCATTGAAATAAATTGTATATTTTTTTATTCTATTTGGTCTATAAATCATTACATTTGTTTTTTGTCACATGATCTGTGAGAATAAAGGGACCTTTTTCACAACATGTCAAATATTACAATGCATCTATGCAATAAAATTTTATTTTATTTTTAGTAAGTGTTCCATTCTAGAATTAGAAATAGATGCATTTGGTGAATTAATGATCTTGAAATGGTGGTGTTGACCTCAGTCACGATTGCACGTGATGGACCTACATGGTTAATACTCCAATGCTTAAGTTGGTTCAAGATTCAAGATAAGTGTAATCAAAAGTGGAGATCAGAGAATGTAACTCATTTTTGCGTGTGAACCGATTTAATACTTTGGGTCAAGTGGAGTGAATTTGAAGAGAGTGTGGTCTTTGGTCGGTGCAGAACAGTGGCCCCAAGGCTTTGCGGGGCACTGAAGGAATCAGGGGAAGCCTTGAGTGATGTTGGTAGGCCTCTAAGATGTTGTCTGATGTGAGATAGAACTAAAACGCCTGGAATCTGTTGAAAAAGTAGGGGGAAACAAGCGCATTAAATGCAGCCCCATCATTGAAATGTTTCCTAGACTTCTTTTGACACGTGTGGTGACGTGACTAGCTAGAGCATAACGCAGTTTATAGTGCACTCGAGTTTGCGTGTATTCATAAGAGAAATATAGTTGTTGATCTTGTGATTTCTTTTTCTTGTTGGTCTCACTTGCTAAGGTATGGCGTAGTTTTTGTCACATCATTAATTTAATGTGTGAGAATAAATGGATTTTTTTTCAAAACATGTCAAATATCACAATGCATTCCTTAAGTAAAAAATCTCATTTTCCATTTTTTGAAAGCATTTCATTCAACATAAAAAAATAGACTTTGTTGAGTGAATCATTTAAAGTTATCTAATCTCTTGAAACAATTAGTCTTTAAACAAGAATTAGATTATGATATCACTTATTGAACAAGTGACTTTTAAACACAATAGGATAGTGAATTGTGATAGAAAAGTTTTAAAGACTTCGGAAAATAAATTGTTTTTGAGTTGATTTTTAGAAGGGGTAAAGAAAAGAAAAAAACAAATAAGTAAGTACAAGAAAAAATAGTTGAGTTATCATAAAAGAATACACCAGGTTTTATTCTGATTAGCC
This sequence comes from Vicia villosa, assembly GCF_029867415.1. Classification (NCBI taxonomy): domain Eukaryota; kingdom Viridiplantae; phylum Streptophyta; class Magnoliopsida; order Fabales; family Fabaceae; genus Vicia; species Vicia villosa. The sequence continues at coordinate 30,789,325 of NC_081182.1, read as the reverse complement.
CCAAAATCACGAGGCCTACATCTAGTCTCCAAGGATAGCTCCTTGAAATTTTCACTATCATAGAGTTCTTAACAAAGGATCAGCCCATAAACTTCTTACACCAAGCTTTTATCTCTTATTCAGCTTGCAGCCTTTACAATTAGATATCTTGAACAAATGCAACAATGAGTTACACACACAATATTTCTAAGAGTTTTTTTTTTAGATTGTTGGTATGAATGAAAATGACCACGAGACCTCCTTTTATAATAAAGTTATCATTAAGATTCACAAAAAAGGAATTTTTTGAAAATGCCTAATCTGGTCCATAATTGATTATGGTCAATCAGATTGTGATTGATTATGCACATGCAAAATAGGAAAATATTAGCACAAATCACCCCATAATCGATTACATTAATTCAATAATTAATTAATAAGCGAGTAATCTTCCATAATCTATTGGTTACCAATCATAATCGATTATAGAGTAAATAAAATGTCTCATTATAGAGTCCTAATCGATTAAACTTGAGCAAAAGAGTTTCCAGGATTTTCCAAAGAGCCTTTTAGAAAGTTATTTTTGAAAGATATGAAGTTTAGAAAAGTATTTTTAATGAGTGTGTGAATTTCTTATTACTTGGAGAGATACACAAAATTTAATAAATTGATCCTAAAAAGATAAGACACTTTGAGCAAAAGATCAGATGACAAACTTTTAAAAAATAAGTAAGTTTTTCATATTTTTCTTTTGCATTTGATCTTTTAAGTAAATCATCATAAATCGTAGTTAAAAATCAAAAGTCACTATAATTTGTGAGTTTAAGGGTCTAGCAACCATGGGTAGACACATTATTTTTGGCAAATTACAAGAACATGGTGTTGAATTCTTAGAGAAAGGGCAAGAAAGCTTACATTGTATGTGAGGACAATGTTGTGGAATCCTCAGATGATGGAGAAGCCAACCTTTTTCTCATGGAAAATTATCAAGATGATGAGGTAGCCTCTTGTTTCTCTTATCATGATCTTTTTTTGTATTGTAAGAAGTTAACAAAAGAAACAAGTAAATGAAACAAATTGTCTTTATATCCAAGGATACTATTTCTTCTCTTGAATCTAAAAATAAAATACTTGAGGAGGAAATACAAATTCTTAGAGAAAGAAAAAATGATCTAGTTTCAAACATTTCCACTTCTAACGAAGAGGAATAACTTGTCAAGTGCAATGAATGTGATACTTTAAAAAAAAAAAATTTGTGATCTTCAAAAGGAACTTGTCAAGTTCACCCAAGAAAGAGATAATTTGAATATTCTGTTGGAAAACCAAAGAGCTTTCTACAATAAAGTTGGTATTTGCTATTAACCCAACAATAATAGTAAGAAATTTAGTAACATTTTTAATTCTAAATCAACCTCTCATTGCAAAAATTTAAAATGAAACTATTGCACTAAAAAAGGCCATATTGTTATGTTATATTTCATTAAGAAAAATCATGATGGAAAATAAGGACATCCTCCTTCATACTTTTATAAAAAAAACATTGTGAACACAAAATGAAAATTTAATCTGCTTCATCAAAAGCTTATGCCTTTATAATAAATTCCAATTAAAAGAACACTCATAAAAATAACAATAGAAGACCCCATATGATATGGGTACCTAAAGTTAATACATAAGTTTTATTGCATGAGTGCTTTATAGTCTCTAGAAGAGCTTGCAGGGACAATGGTCAATGAGACAAATCTTCCTAAATAATTTTGGGCTAATGTAGTAAGCAATGATTGTTGTGTCGTGAATCATGTTTTGATAAGACCAATTCTAAATTGGGCGCCTATGAACAATTTAAAGGAAGAAAATTGAATATCTTTTATCTACATGTCCTCGGATGCAAATTCTTTATCCTTAACAACATGAAAGATAACCTTGGAAAATTTGACGCAAAAATTGATGAAGGCATGTTCATGGGATATTCCACTTTGAGCAAAGCTTTTAGAGTATTTAAAAAAAAAAAGAAACCTTACAATAGAAGAATCGATTCACATTAATTTTTATAAAACCTAGTTTAAGTTAATCTATTGATTACTACTTGATGGGTCTTTAGAAACAAGTTGGACGGAGATGGAAATGTTTTAAGAAATAAAATCAAACTCTTTGTAAAGGGATACAATCAACAGGGATGCAAATTCTTTATCCTTAACAACATGAAAGATAACCTTGGAAACTTTGACGCAAAAATTGATGAAGGCATGTTCATAGGATATTCCACTTTGAGCAAAGCTTTTAGAGTATTTTAAAAAAAAAAAGAAACCTTACAATAGAAGAATCGATTCACATTAATTTTTATAAAACCTAGTTTAGGTTAATCCAGTGATTACTACTTGATGGGTCTTTAGAAACAAGTTAGACGGAGATGGAAATGTTTTAAGAAATAAAATCAAACTCTTTGTAAAGGGATACAATCAATAGGAAGATAAATTTCGATGAAACTTATGCCCCTGTGGCTACATTATAGGCTATCAGAATGCTATTAATATTTTTCCAATATTATGAATTTCAAACTGTTTCAAATTGATGTAAAAATTGCATTTCAAAATGGTTACACCCAACAGGAGGAATATGTTGACCAACCTCTAGATTTTATCAACTCGGCCTTTCTCGATCATATTCTCAAGCTCAAGAAAGACTTATATGGTCTAAAAAAAGATCCTAGAGCATGGTACGTCCGCCTAGGGGTGTGCAAAATATCCGGTTTTGATGTCCAAATCCATAACCAAACCTAAACCACTTTTAAATATCCGAATATAATTGAATGGTTATTAACCGGTTTAGTTATTAATGGTTTGGTTATCCATTCATATAATCCGGATATAATTAAATGATTATTAACCGGTTAACTTATTTTGGATTCGGTTATAATCCGGTTACTATCCAAATCCAAATATTTTAATTCTCAAAATATTAATTTTTTTTTGAAAAAAAATATTTCGGAAAAAATAATTTTTAAAACTGGATTTTTTTAAAAAACCGGTTATATAATCATAACCAAATTTATAACCGGTTTTATAACCAATTTTGATTAAAATGTGGTTATGGTTATAAATCCAAACCATTTAAATGGTTTTAAAATGGTTATGGTTTTTTGAAAATAACCAACCATGCACACCCCTACGTCCGCCTAAGAAGATTCTTGCTTGAAAATAAGTTTCAAAGAGAACAAGTCAAAAAACTCTTTTTATCAAGAAAATTGAACATGACATTTAACTAGTTTAGATTTATGCTAATGACATTATTTTCGGTGCTACTAATGAATCTTTGTGAAAGGAATTTTCTAAAATGTTGCAGAATAAATTTGAAATGTCAATGATTGGGGAGCTTTGAGACTTCCTAGGACTTCAAATCCATCAAAATAAGGAAGGAACTTTCATTAATAAGTTAAATATTGAAAATAGTTAATAAAGAGGTTTGGCATGGAGAATTCCAAAATAATAGTAACTCTAATGTCAACATCGTGTAACCCCGATAAGGACAAAAATGGAAAGCCAGTTAAATAAAGAAAATAATAAGGTATGATAGGCTCTCTCTCTCTCTCTCTATCTATCCCAGTGCATCTCGTTCTGACATTATGATTGTTGTAAGTCTTTATGCTCACTTTCAAGCATCCCCGAAGGAATCACATCTCAATAGGGTGAAATGCATCATGAGACATCTCGCTGGTACACAATAAATAGGTTTATGGTATCCCAAGGGAACGGATTATGACTTAGTTAGGTACATTGAATTTGATTTTTCTGGGTGTAGATTGCATAGGAAAAGTACTAGAGGTACATGTCACTTACTTGGAAAGTCGCTTGTCTCCTAACATAACAAGAACCAAACAAGTGTCACGCTATCCAGAACTGATGCACAATACATTGCTATAGGTATCTGTTTCTCTCGGATTATCCGGATGAAATAACAACTCAGTAATTACGGTGTTAATCTTGAAGTTGTCTCGATAATATGCGATAACACTAGTTCCATAAACCTCACTAAAAACTCGATATCTCACTCTCGGGCTAAACACATTGAGGTTAGACACTACTTTATCAAAGATCATGTTAAAAAAGGTGAATACATACGTGAGTTTATGACCTCATCTAATTAACTCAAAAATATTTTTACAAAACCACTTTCTAAAGAAAGTTTCTTTTTTTATAAAGAATGAACTAGGAATCTTATATAAATCATGCATGTATTAATATCCTTATGTGTTTCTCCTTCTTCCTCTCCCCTTTATCTAAATGATGGTTTACTATCTATGTGTTGTGTTTATTTCCCGCCTTTTTATTAATCCAAAGGGGGAGAAGTATACTCTTAAGAGGAATAACGTATAATTTTTACTCATGAAAGGGGGGTTTAACCACTCCAAATTCATCTTCCTAATTTTTATTTTACCACCTCCCTGAGAGATGTGTTGTCATCACCATAAAGAAGGAAACTATTGATCTATGTGTTTACATGTATGAAGTTGGTGATCTTACTAACAACCTTCCTAGAGTTTTTATGACGACGAACATTAATATTTACTGAAGCTGATGATAATATATTTCCAACTCTTTATGATGGTGATTGAATAGAAGATATCTCGAGTAGCATAAACTAGAAGATTAAAAGTTCTAATAAAATGCTTATATAAGTGATACATCTGAAAAAAGAACTTGAAAGCTTCAAAGTTGTGAATGAGAGGATATGTGAAAGCTCGTCTGGTTGCAAATTCACTAGGGTTCTCCGGCTTCTCCATTAAAATCGTAGCTATTTTTCGACTTCATTAAAGTCATTAATAATTCCAACATACGCCTGAGTGAATCCCTCATAAATTGATCCATCATCAAGGCCATGGATTTACGGAAAGTTTACTCTATTAAAATATGATTATGATACGTTTACATGATACATGATAAACTCAAAACACTTCACCCTTATTGGCCTTGTGCTTTGGGGGCTTATGTACATCCCGAAATTTTTATGAGGTTGGACGACGAATTTTATGCAAATCCCGAACTCAATTTGCTGGGTTCTTGAAGGACCATTCAAAACGGACCCGTTATGATCTACCTAGAACACTCAATGGCTGAATCCATTACAAAATGGTTAATGAATGAATCCGTTACAAAAATAATTAATGATTGAGTCTGTTACAAGTAATTAGTGGTTACTAAACCCTATTTAAAACACGCATCTTCAGTATCCATGAATGAGGGGAAGACTTGCAATATAATTAGGTCATTAAGATCAAACAAAGAGATGAAACCGATGAATAACATAAAAAAGAGGGAAACACGAAGAAAAAAAATCTTGAACCACCAACAATGGTGGCATTCATCCCTTCTCAAAAATCTACATTTTTGTGATCCCTCTTGACTGGCTTCAAAGAAATTAACCGGATAATATTTTTAGAAAGAACAATAGTGCACGTTGTAAGTTTTTAAAAAGAGAGTTCCGAAAAAAAGACGAGCTTAAATATCAAGACTTTCCTAAATCATAGCTTTCTTAGACATGCACTAAAATATTGCCACATTTTATTTTCAATAGCCAAAATATTTATTTTCTAATAAAAAAGATCAAACGTTTTTGCAACACAACTTTTTTTCTTCTTCAAATACAACCTCTTAGTAGCTAGCCACGAGCTTCAAAAGTTCTAATACCGCTGATAGAAAACATTTGCATAGTTTATATCTTTTGTGAACTCAAAATTTGCTGTAAACATAATCAAAATTAAAGAGAATAGAATAGTAAAAATCACCAATAATTTTTGCACAGAATGTTTCTACTATAAAAGAAATGGGTTGATGTCCTCTTGATAAAAGAGTATGTCTCTTTAAGTTGAAGGTTCTCTAAGCTTTCTTGTAGATTTATGAGTTACTAAATCCAGTGCATTTTTAAGACTTTAGCTTTTTTCTTGTGTAACGGCTCATGTGTACCTTTTGAGAGCTCAATGCCGTGTTGACCAAACAAACACAAAAAGAGAGCACATTAATGTAATGCCCTATGACACATCACAACATAGGCCATGTCATAAAATTGTGAATGATCCATAGATTTGTATTCCATTATAGATTAGGGACATGTACATATGAGCATGGTAGCTAGCAATGTACACAGACTCAAAAGTAAACACCGAAGTATGCTAAGTTTAAATCTTATACAATGCTATATTTAGAAATTTCAATGATACGATCATAAACAACAACAAAAAAAATATTGATAGAGGTTGAGGAAATGAAAGATTGATGTCAATGACCTAGTTAGCTAGCTATAGTATGAAAAAACCATTCTAACCAGGTAATAATTCTCAACATTTTAGATTATTGTATTGTTGAATCCCAGCTAGAAAACGACCTCCCCTCTCTTGCATACTTAACTTGTCTGCCATCCATAACATGGTAGACTGCAAATAAAGCAAACAATTGTATTTTAAGTAAATAATCAATCTTATTTAGGGAAGATAATCAAGTTTTGGTTAATGATCTCTTTGAAATCATAAAATGTTAATCAAGTTTAGGTTAATGATCTCTTTGAAATCATAAAATGTTAATCAAGTTTTGGTTAATGATCTCTTTGAAATCATAAAATGTTAATCAAGTTTTGATTAATGTTCTGTGGTGATTTGTTTTAGAAGGAAGAGTAAGAACTGTTTGGAGAGAGACTGAAGGTGGGTGTGCCTAACTCTTGATTCATTGGGCTGGATTCTCATCCGAACGTTACCTCGGATGCAAACAAAGCAACCGCAATGTGGTCCCCAATAAACTGTTTTCGATAGACAACGTCGTTTTTTAGCGCCTGTAGTTAAAAATGTTGGACAGTGACCGGTAACATCAGCAGAAGTTGTAACAGTGTTTCTTTAAATACTTACATTCCACGGTTTGTTTGGATTTTCTGCTACCTAATTGTCGGCGCAGCAAAAAATAAGAGGTGTATAAATGTAATGGGAGGGAAAAGAAAGCTAGAGATCACGGATCATGAAGATCATTTATTAAGAGATTAATTGTGGACGGACTAATCCATACTATCCAGACCATTTAATATGGGAATTTATTTGAAGCGGGTTAAACAGGCGGACTAACATGCATAGTCTAATTGTGATACAAGGTTGCTTTATTTTCAAGTATTTATGAATTAAATACTTTTGTTAAAGAATTTAATTTATATACATTTGTTTTATTTTATATTGTCAATATCTTAATCTTAATCCTTTGATTATTAAAAATATTTGACATTTACATTTAAATTACACAAATAAATGGTTGTGATGATGTAAGATAATAAACTTTTTATATTTGAATTTAATTTTGATATACTACAAGTATAAAACGCTTTACATTGTCAACAAATAATAATCAATATATTCATCCAAAAATTATAACTACGGTATAAAAATTTCAACGATGTGGTTATTTTTAACCTTTAATCTATTATAGAATAGTGGCAAAGTTCGTAGAAATTGTCTTTTGATTCTTGCAAATTCTCCATCGAATTTCTCAAGTTTGCATAGTTTTCTACTGCAATCGTTTTTCGATTAGACACTATGCCAAATTTGTCTTTTAGCAGCACCCCTACTAAAGCGCTTTTTAGAGAAAGCGCTGGCATAGGTTTCGCTAAAAACAAAATAAAAAAACACGCAAAAAAAGTGCTCTTAAAGGGGGGGAGTACGAAAGCGCTTTCTAAAAGCGCTCTTATAAGGGGGGTACGAAAGCGCTTTCAAAAAGCGCTCTTATAGGGGGGTACGAAAGCGCTTTCAAAAAGCGCTCTTATAGGTGGCTTATGAAAGCGCTTTCAGAAGCGCTCTTAAAGGGGGGGTACGAAAGCGCTTTTACCCTAAAAAGCGCTGGTAAAGGCAGGGCTACCAGAGCGCTTTCTAAAAGCGCTTTCATAGCTGTTTCGTCAATTAAAATTTTTAAAATCCAAATAATAGCTGTTTCATAATCCCTAATTTTCTTTCACTGCCATCGCTGCCCAGAACGAAGAAACACTGCCATCTACGAAGAACTCCATAGAAACTCCATAGAAACGCTGCCATCTATTAAGAGAAGACGAAGACGAAGCTAGAACGAATACGAATTCGAGAAGACCGTATCTCATCCTCAAAACCACCCAGAAAAACAAATACGAAGAGAAGACGAAGCTAGAACGAAGAACAACCCTTGCCCAGAAAACGAAGATGAAGGTACACGATTTATTGGTTATTCGCGATATCGCCAATATGTTTTCTTGTGATTTTGTAGTTTTCTCTAGGAATGTGTAACTGTAAAGAATTTGGTTGTGTTTGTGTTCTCCTTAATATTGTTTGTGTTTGTGATTTTTTTACAGTTAATATTGTAGTTTTCTCTTGAATTTGATTATATAAATCCTTATGATTCCACATCGCGAATAAACAAAGTGCTTTTTCCTGAGTATATTATATTAGGTGTTCTCTTCTGCTTCTATGTTGTAACTGGGCATTGGATAATGGCACTGTTTTTGACATTTGAAAGATGAATGCAATCGTTTTCTATGTTAATACTCACATTAGCATAGTTATGTGTCGGGTTTGAGTATAACTATTGGTGGTTCTTTTTGCTAAGTGTTTGATAATCCATATATTGTATTAGATTGGGTTTGAATGATATTGTGCTTCTCTTTGAGTTTTGGTTTTGGTTCATGTTCATGGCTGCCCAAGTTCGTTGTGTAAGACATGTTTGAAGTGAACTTAAGTATGCGTTAATAGGTTGGTGTAGTGGCTTCCCGGTTTCTAAGTTAATTGATTCAAAGGTGGTTGGAATTGATCTCATGTTTTGAAGTGGAATTAAGTCATATTTTGTATTGATATTATTTGATTTTGATTCTAAAGACATCGTTGAGCTTTGATATTTGAATATGCATGATTTTGGTTGATCGATAGATCTTTTGGCTATGGTTGAGTTTACTTTCTTTCATCTTGAACTTGTTTGAAGTGAATTTTGAGAGCCAATTTATACGTATATCATGGCTGTCCGGGATGTTGGTTTAGGGATTTAGAACTTGTTTTGAACCCAATTCCTCATGGTACAATGTGACTTCTTGCATCTTGTTTCAATTCCGACAACTTTCTTTTTTGACGCTTATTTTGATTTGTACCGATTTCGTTTCCGATTTACTTGTACATGCATGGTTTGACTTCCATTTGACTTGTATAGATTGTTAGCTTATTAATAGTGTACTAATGTGCTTTAGTTTGTTTGATACAGGTTCAATGGCTCCGGATAGAGATGCTCCACCTGAAAACTCACAAGAAAGAGATGCTCAAGAAAGAGATGCTCCGGATACAAATGCTCCACCTTATACTGAAGCAAAAGAAGTTGCACGAGGCATCACCATTATGAAGGGAATCATTCGACATAGAGACCAAGGATTAGTATACCATTTGGAATGGAATTCTGAAAACCAACCAATTGGTCCTAATTCTGCAAAGTTGACAAGCTACATTGGTACACTTGTTCGTATGCATATTCCAGTCTCCGTAGCTAAATGGAATCTGAAAAGCGAAGAGTTGGATGCGGAAAAAAAAAGCGATTTGGGACGAGCTTCAGGTATATATCATATATGGTTGTTGTTATTATCTTGACGATAAATTGTTTAAATTACTTATACTAACACACTATGCGTATTTTTTTTTTACAGAGGACTTTTGAGATACCAGATGATCGTAGACGCTACATACTTAGTTTGGCCGGAAAAAGATATAGAGGGTGGAAAGCTTTTTTGACAAACACCTATCTTAAGGATAAAGATGGAAACTTTCTTGAAGAGGCACCGGGACGGCCAAAAAAGTATGAGATCTTCATTGATGAAAAAGATTGGGTTGAGTTTGTAAATCAAAGAGATGAAGATTTTCGGAAAAGGAGTGCCACGAATAGTGCGAGAGCATCCAAACCCGGGTATCCATACAAAAAAGGGCGTTTGGGATATGCACGCTTAGAGGATAAAATTGTAAGTAAATAGAAATGCGTTTTAATTAATTGTCTAAATGTGTTTTATTTGACGATTTTATCATTTGTGTCAATGCATAGTTAGAGGAGACTAAAAGTGAGGAAACTTCACTTCCTGTACATGTGTTGTGGAAGGAAGCTTGTGTGGGCAAGAATCAAGTTGTCGATCCCGATGTTCAGAGAGTTTATACTGAATGTGTAAGTATAATACTGTGTCTTTAATTAGTCAGTTAAGTGTTTTTTAATATATAAATGATTTTTTATCTCCACTAATAATTATTGAAATGTAAATGAATTACAGGAGACCTTGTCGCAATCGGTGTCCACCGGTGAGGACCAGGATGATATGAGCGTACTTAGTAGAGCACTAGATGCTCCTGAGTATCCCGGTCGGGTGAGGGGTAAGGGTCATGGTGTGACTCCAACCTCTTTTTACAAGCATCCTAGGAGAAGAAATCCTACCAATCAAGAAGTGTTGCAAAAATTACAGGAATTGCAAAGCACAAGTCTCTGAATTGCAAAGAGATAAAGATATGTATATGAGAGAAAAGTGCAATACTGCATCGGTGAAAGAAACTAGTGATAAAGCTAGTTTCAACTGTCAAAGAAAACTTCCCGAGGTAATTATAAATTTCTTTTCCTTACAAATTGTTCTATTTTATTAACGATAATGACTTTATATTTACTATTGGTTTAGGGCATTTCTTCTTGCCAACTATACTTATCGGCACCGTATTATCGCCTAGTTGGCAAGGGAAAAGTGCACAACACTGTGGGAGATTTACTTCACCATAGACCGCTCCCGGATGGACACCTGAAAGTATCAGTTGATGTTGTATTAGATCATGATGCGGTGCTATCGGTACCTGACATGGTCTCAGAGACAACATTGATGCGAGATGCAATAGGGTCATTTGTTGCATGGCCCTCGGAGCTCATTATCATTGGTGATGAGGTATATTCAAAACCATTATGAATCATTTAGTTTTCGAATGTCAATTCTGCACCGTTACGTTAATTATTTTATACATTTTAATTTTAGACTGCTCCTACAAAACCCGCAATTAAGGGCAAAGGGATTTTACAGGAGGAGGAGTCTGTTGCATCACTAAAAGAGGTACATTTAAGGAGTTAATATATAATTTGAATCTAAATTGCATGATTTTATATTTTATCGATCGTTATATGATTTTTAGGCATCTGCTCGGGGGTCACAACAAGTGACACAGGAAGTTCGTAGCGTACCACCTAAGGGTCCTCCGAAGCAAGCGGCAAAAAAAGGTGGTGCTTTTGTGGCTCGATACCGGACGACGCTCGGAACACTTGTTCATATGTCCGATTTGAAGGAAGGTGCTCTTCGGCAAATCAATATGGAGGAAGGTATCTTTGGTGTTGAATTCATGTCACATATTGCAATAGATGACTTGGAAGAGATTTTTACGCAAGAACAACTAGGCGTCGCTAATATGCACTCGTACATCCGGTAATATTTACTCATCCGATATATTATTTAATTAGTCAAACAATTTATTTACACATTATGTTTATTATGTTTTTCACTCATCCGGCAATATACACTAATATGCACTCATACATCCGGTTATTCACTCATCCGCTAATATGTTTATAATGTTTTTATTTAAGGTTGTTGCATGACAGAGTGTTGCGCGGGACTGCATTGTCAAACAGATCCCGTTTCGTGTCTTCCGCCCATTGCAGCGGAATGACAATTGCTTCGGAACCGAAATCAGTTAGATAGCGCTTAGTCGATAGATTCATGTCATCCGGCAATACTGAAAGTCTGATTCTTTGGGCGTATAATACCCGACCAGTAGGGTTAGTTTCTCATTCTTGGTTCATCTAATCTCTGTTTCTTTTGTGTATAGCAAAATTTTCATATAACCTATTGTTTTAATTTATAGAGCACACTGGTTGTTGCTTGCTATCAACCCTATAAGAGAAGTGGTGTATTATCTGAATTCGGTAAATGGTGACTGGACCAATTATCCGGCTATGAAGAAAATCATTGATTTGTAAGTGGGATCGTTCTAAATATTCGTGTATATTTAATTATTTGTGAGATTGATCTAAACATATGCTTTTATATATTTGTTAGATCAATACAAGTGTTCCGAAGTCAACGAGACGCACAGGTATCCCGGACTAAATCAAACAACATTACTTGGATCAAAGTGTAGGTACATTATTTTTCACAATTTTGCTTATAATATTTATGCTACTTGATAAAATAAGACAACTATAAAATCTTATTTGTTTTTCTACGTAGTGTCCGATACAGCGGAACAGTTCAGACTGCGGATACTTTGTTTTGAGGTTTATGAAAGAAATCCTTCAAATGAATCAATTAGAGATTCCAATCACGGTATGGATTTATAACTTAATTAGATAACTTCTTATAATTTATTACATTTAACTAAATCATTCATATTATGTTTTTATTCTGTAGTACTTTGACGAATTTCGTGCTGCTACTTACACGAGACTTAAGTTGGAAGAAATCAAAGAGGAATTGTGTCAATTTTATATTCATCAGCTATTCATGTAGTAGGATTTGTGTCGATTTGAAGAGAATATTATAGTACTCTAGGATATATGGTTACTAACTTTGTTCATATTGTTGCCAATTAATATTTGAAGTATAATATTGTTGATGTTAGAGATTTAGTTTGATTGACATAATGATGTATATATATAATTTTGGATATTATAATGGTATTATATTAGTATATATATAGACCTACCTATGGTTGAAAATATATCGTTGAAAATATATTACAGGTCGAAAATATTACAGGTTGAAAATATATTACAGGTCGAAAATATTACAGGTCGATCTGGGAGGCTAAAATTATAGGCTGCACTTTAAAATATCTCATTTAGCAACGACAGCGCTTTTAAAAAGCGCTCTTAAAGGTCCACATACGAAAGCGCTTTGTTACAAAAAGCGCTGCCAAAGATTAAAAATAAGAAGAAAAAAAAATACGCAACCTACCAAAGCGCTTTTGGAAAAGCGCTCTAGTAGGGGGGGATACCAGAGCGCTTTTTCCAGCAAAAGCGCTCTTATAGGGGGTCTACCAGAGCGCTTTTTCCAGAAAAAGCGCTCTTATAGGGAGGTCTACCAGAGCGCTTTTTCTGTAAAAAGCGCTCTTATAGGGGGGTCTACCAGAGCGCTTTTAAAAGCGCTTTCGTTACCTACGCCAGCGCTGGCTTTGAGAGCGCTTTAAAGCGCTGTTAAAGGCCAAAAAAAGCGCTTTAGAAGCCCTTCCGTGTTGTAGTGAGAGCTCCGACAACGATAATCGCTTCATAATAGTTTCTTCCTATTATTTTTTCAGTTGGCTAGTTCAAAACCAATTTGTACTCGCAATGCAACTAACGATCTTCTATCTACGGTTCATAGTCTTCAAGACAGCGTTTCACTAGTTCTCACTCCTGTAAACAAAGAATCTCTACAACACCATGATCTCCAAACTTTCAGTCGTGATTCCTCCAACGACTGTTCAAGATTCTCAACCAATTCCTACATTCCAACACCATCTTTTTCATCCTTCTCAATCATCGGGTCCACCATTATCATATGACTTTCAACAACATCGAGCTTCGTTCAGAGCACCAGATGCAAACGAACTAATGTTAAACATTTTTAACATGTTTAATAACAAAATGTGAGACTCCTTCACGTTGAAGAGAGCCAACCAAGTATTCTTACTCAAAATATCTTCGTCAAAGAAGATCTTCCTCCCACTGTTCTTGAAAGGGACATGAGCATGATTGAGTCAAATGTTCCTCTGCTCACTATCTACATATTATGTTCATTAAACACATTATCGACTGTCTCATTCCTAAGTATTTGGAGAATCCCTCAAGGATATAGGCCTATAATGGCACTAGATACTTGGATGAACACGTAAAGCACATGGATATTGTACTTAACTAACCTCAAGCTAGGATTGTAGTAAAGTGCAAATGTTTTGTTCTAACATTCAAAGAAGTTGTCATGACCTGGTTCAAAACTCTATAAGAGAATTAAATAAGTTCTTTAAGGAAATTATTTAACAAGTTTATTTCCCAATGAAATTCACCAGAGTAAGAAAGAGACAGTTCGGGAATACATTGCATATTAACAAAGAAGAACTGAAAGTAAGAGGAGTCACTAACAAAATAAAATGCCGAATTTTCAAGAATGGATTGAAATCGGGCTGCATGTTGGGAGAAAAGTTAGGGTTGGAGGATCCATCAAGCATGAGATATCTTCTTTCTAAATCCAAATACTATATCAATTATGAAGAAAATTTATCGCAACGACGGAGATAAGGAGGGGCATAAAAGACCTCAGTCTTGATTCTTAGAGTATATTCCATTGAACACATTTAAGGAGAGAATCTTGCATAAATGCACAAATACTAAGTTCATGGAAGTGAGATGAAATATTCTGTGGAAGAATTAACACAGACAAATAAGATAAAATGTTGTCATTTTCATAAATTCCACATTGATGAAACTGATGAGTGCATCCATCTGAAGTATGTAATCAAAGATTTGATAAAAATATGGAACACTTGGTAGGTACACGAAGGAAGACACCCCAATGGGGGACAGTAAGAGGCACATGGATTCTCCATGAAAATTAGACTGAAAAAGTGAATCCCAATGAAAATAGTCTTCTCTTTCCAGGGTGGTACACCACCCATGAATATAGTAGAAAAATTTGAAGGTACTAGCAAAGGAAAAGATAGGAGGGAAGAAGATAACAACATGAAATGGAAAATAAACTTCATATCCACCATTAATGGAGGTTATCATTTTATTTCATCAATCACCGGATGGTTCCCACCATCAAAGATTCCATCCAAGGGAACCATGAAAAGGAAAATAGAAGAATTTATGTCTGTTGATCAAAATTAGGAGCCGTCCTCAAGAAAAAAAAACTCTCAACGGTCCATTATAGGCTTTAAAGATAATGACGAGGTATGAGGAATATCCAATGGGATGTTTCCATAATCACAACAACCATGACCAACTTGGATGTTGCAAGAATCTTCATTCACCAATGGAGTTCTTGGACATTTTATATGCCAGATTGTTCACCAAATTGGGCTATAGAGAGGGAGAGAGAGAGATACCATCACCTTACACGGGCACAATTTACAAGGCTTTAACGAAGTAGTAACCTTCACATAAGGCTTAATCAAGATCTTATTCTTTTGGACAATGACCTCTAGATGCCAACATTGTAGATTATGACTTTCGTGTAGAGGAAGCCACGTCCAACAATGAACACGAGCTCAGTTATAACTATTTATCTCAAATACCGAAAGAAAAGTTCTAAGGCCAAACCGTAATGAGGACTTCACATTTATTTCGCTCAATGATAACCAATTACACGTGTTAAAAATTAGGTAAATCTCCTAAGCTCCATGGAACAAGAAATCATCAAATTCATCTAAGCCAACACATATTTGATTGCTAAATCCCCCAAGGAAATTTCAGGCAACAAGCCCTAATAAGACAAAGGCAATCTCCTAAAAATGTTGAAACCTCCAATGTAACCATTTACAAACTCCTCCAAACAAAATTTATTTTTGCAATGAAATACACAAAGTGGTTGTCCAGTATAGTATTAGTCAAAAAGGCAATTGGAAAATAGTGCATGTGCATTGGCTACATAGATCTCAAGAAAGCTTGTCCCATGGTCTCCTACCATCTCCCTAAAATTGAAAAAATAGTGGAAAACAAAAAAAGGTACAAGCTCTTGTCATTCACGGATGCCTAATCCAGGTACAATCAAATTATAATGCAAGAGGAGGACCCGGATAGCACAATATTAACGATGAAACACAACAATTACCATTATAATGTGATGCATTTTGGTTTGAAAATTGGAGGTGCAACATATCAGAGAATGATAAACATAATATTTGAGCAAGAAATTCTGATGTGACCTGGGCAAAGCATACAACAAAAATGCTTGATCTTCATTATCGATCTTGATATCAATATTTTCAATATCAAGAACTAGCTTATTGAACATATCTAACTGCTCAGCCAATACTTTGTCTTAACTCATCTTGAATGAAAACAAAGCTTGCTTCAAGTAGAGTTAATTTACCAACGATTTGATCATGTACAAACTTTAGAGTTTTACCCATAAATCGGACGTTGCCGTCTCCTTCGAGACCTGTCAAAGAACCTTATGACCAAGGCTCAATAAGATGGCGCTATCGACTTTCTCTATCATTGTCATTTTCTCCTTCTCGGTTAACGCAACGTTCATGGCTGCGACTCCCTTGAATGCTTCTAAACAAACATGTTGAACCAGTAGGACTTTCATCTTCAAGAGCCACATGCCAAAATCGTTCACTCAGGTGAACTTTTCAATCTCGGCCTTTGATGACGGAATCTTCTCCACGCTCACCGCACCAATTCGTTGTGAAACCGATACCAAGAACAAAGTATAATAGGATTCTTTTCTTGGTAAGACACCCAAAAGGGTGGGAAAGAGGGAAGCAAGAAGAACACAATGAAATCAGTTATAAACTTTTATTCTTTACTTTCTCTTTGAAACAAGATTACAAGTGTTACAGAATGACAAATAACCTCCTTCACCCTAATTAGGATATTATAGTGTACAATAATGAGAGACCAGTATGCTATTTGTAATAAAACTAGCATACTAAACTAATAGGATTTTACACACAGACCCATTACACAAGCTAACTTAGAAAACAAGCTAACTTAAACAATTGGGCTTAACAAACAGGCCCAATTCGACATGCTAACAATCTTAGCATTTCGACTACTGCATACTTGAGCATACTTCAACTACAACATAGTAGGGCTTCGACTACAACATGTGAACAAACTTTGACGACATGCTAAGATCCTGTTGAATTGTCGAACCAAAAAGCTACCTTTCGATCATACTAGAATTCGATCTAATATCTTACAAGTTCCTTCTCCTCGGAATAAGGCGGCATGCAATGAGATAATAGGCTAGCTTGTCACAAAAGGCATGTTTATGTATAGCAGAAACAACATTAAATTTCCATGTATCATTTGCCTTACGGTATCCATGCAATTTAAATAGACACTCGTATTTTTTTTATCCGGAATAATCATGTTTCAACTTCCTAATCGGTGTTTGGTACATGTCACTCCATTCACATCTCATTATTGCAAATGATTGTCTTAAATTAGAACAATTGTCATAACTTCCGATTACAATGCCAAATCTCAGTTTCCCGGGCTCCATGCAGACTCATTGAAGCATATGTTCACGAACAATAAACTCTTGTTTATACGTAAAATTTTCACAAACATCTACCTCAACAATGATTGGTCTAGCACCTGGTTTAACATCATCCAGCTTAATACCATCATTCACTTCATTCGGTTTAACATCATACTCCAATCGTCCGGTTTAACATCCATCCTCACAGTAGCTTTGGGAAACATATCAGGGTGCATAATATCTAATATCAACAATAACATAAAAAAAACATATTTAAAAGTGAGCTCATAGATGCATATTCGGACTCAACGCTCATATTTTCAATTTAAAAAAAACATTAATGCTAAGAATGAGGGAGGAAAGAAATTAACCTTACCTTAAATTTTAGTTTCTTTTGCTCCCTTTGATGTGATAAAATGCAAGAACGGTGTTTTGGTGTTTGAAAGTTGACTGAGAAGAAGAAACTTTTTAAGGGTTTTGAAGTTAAGCTCACTTTGATTATGATGGACAAGAACATGCAATGTGTTGTTTTATCCAATTTTCCGTTTCACATTTTCAAATATACACCTCCAGAAACATCACTGAATTGTTAAATTAACTGACTTAGTGAATAATAACACCATCAATGAGTACAAGAATGTTATAGAGATGCATCTTCACATACACCTTAAGTAAGATACAAAGATACATCTTCGGATCAGATTTTGTAAAAAATGGAGTGGCTAGCACTAATATAAAGATTAGTGTGATTTTATGTTTGTCTGAAAATACATCTCCGAATTTCAAAGTTTTGTCAGAGGAGTGGGACGTATCCTATAAATTGGGATGAGTATTTCTCTAATCATATATCGAAGTAGATTTATCTTAGTAGCTCTCGTTTGTTTCTAAGTTCAAAATTCTTAATACGCGTCGAAAATAATCATCGTATTGCATGCATGTTTTCACTTTAAAATTCCTTGTACACTTTTGTTTAAATTTTAAAAAAAATAAATTAGAATTTAAAATTTCATTTAACCGCTTTAAAGAAATATATATATATATATATATATATATATATATATATATATATATATATATATATATATATATATATATATATATATATATATATATATGGGTTAAATATGTATTTGGTCCCTATAAGTATCTCAATTTTAATTTTTAGTCCCTATAAAAAAAATGTCGACTTTTAGTCCCTATAAAATTACTTTTGCACTCAGTTTTAGTCCTTGTAGAGGGACTAAAACTGCGTGCAAAAGTAATTTTATAGGGACTAAAAGTCGACATTTTTTTTATAGGGACTAAAAGTCATTTTTAGTAATTTTATAGGGACTATAAATATATTTAACCCTATATATATATATATATATATATATATATATATATATATATATATATATATATATATATATATATATATATATATATAAATAAGTTTTTGGTCCCTATAAATATTGCAGTTTCCTTTTTAGTCCCTCCCTACCTTTAGGCAACGGTTTTAGCTGGTTTTGGCAACGGTTTTCTTGTAAAAACCGTTGCCTAAAGGCAGGGAGGGATTAAAAATGAAAACTGGAATATTTATAGGGACCAAAAACTTATTTAACCCTATATATATATATATATATATATATATATATATATATAACACTCTAAATCCGAGAGAAAATTTTATATATTGTTATGAATAAATATTATTGTGGATGTCCATATGTATTCTAATCTTTCATCTTCGTATTCCCTATTAAGTGGTATAGTAAGGTTATGATTTTTCACATTCCTAATGCCCTATAGATAAGGTCCACTTTGCAATGTAAATAATACTTCTTGAAGAAGATAATAAAATACCACTTACTCTACTTCATCTCTATATTGTTTTTGTTAATTTCATAACACGTTATCAACATGATGCTCTACAAAACTTGAAAAAAAAATGAAGCCCTAACTGTTAGAGGTAATATTATTTTATTATTTTATTATTTTTCTTTCTCATTATCCGTGTTGAATTTTGATATTATATCTTATTAAATTATCAATAATCTCTAAAGGATTACAAAACAACGTGTTTGTTATATAGTTCCTGAAGAACTTAACAAATATCCATTAAAGATAGTATTAAGTTTGTTATCTAGTTCCTGAAGAACTTATCAAGCATCCCTAAAGGATTATAAATATTATTATTTTTATTAGTAAAATATTTGTGATTGAGTTCCTGAAAAATTACAAAATGTAATTAAGTTCCTGAAGAACTATAAAAAAATATTGTGATTGTGATTGAGTTCCTGAAGAACTACACACAAAAAAAAAAACACTCTTAAACTAATGTTAAGATATCTCAGGAGGATTTCTTAAAGAATTATTTTTCTTAATCGATGTGAATATTTGTGACATGACTTTGAATGTTTTTTTTAGCTTCCTAGAAAAATTATGCAAGTAATTGTTTCTTTTTATCACTACGAGGATCATTTGTGATATATAATTCCCGAAGAGTTGAAGTTTTAAAATAAGGATTTCTCACACCTTAAAATGTTGTATCTAGAATATTAGAAGAATTTCATCATGATATTAATGAATCCCAGAAAGATTTCATCTATACTAATAACATATCCTAGAAGGATTGCATCTGTTATGTTAAAAATTTGAAAAATGATTGCATCACCTATATTATCGAATTCTAGATGGATTGGATCAATAATAGTGAAGTATTCCAGAAGGATTTCTGATCCGCTGTCGCACGCGGGTCAAAAACGAGTTAATTTGCAAAACTGTAGTGATGACGGTAACGGTAACTCGAGTATCGTCTCTCAAGGACTCTTGGTTATTACTAACTGAAATCGAATGGGGGAGTTGGTTTGTTGGTCGAATTAGAAAAAATGCTTAAATAAGTGATTATGGAATTAAGTGATTATTGAAATAAGCCAATCTACTGAATCAGTTCCTACTATCATCGATTATTATAATTTTAATTCCCTAAGCGGATTGTCTATTCCTATTTGGATACAAACTCAGTGACAAGGGTTAAGTTCGTGAGATGTATAATCCTATTATCCGAATTAAGCAAACGGGATAAATTTTCATGGATTAAGCAAACATGATTGATCGGGCACAAAAACGAATTAAGCAAACGTATCGGGCCTAGGTTAGGATCATACAATCAACCAAATTTAATCAATATATTTCATGTAATTGAATTAAGCATACAAGAACACAAAACATCATTGAAAGGAATTAAACTAGAATTAACATTATAATAATCTCAAGTATTGGAACCTGAATTACAGCAGATCGACTCAAGGGCGATTAGTTCTCCATGGGTTCGTAAAAGCTCTCAATCAAAATCGTGAATAGTCAATAGTGAACAGTATTTTCGGCTGCTAGGGTCTAAGGGAAAAACAACTCAACCGGTTTACAACCCAACTGGGTCAAAAACAAAACCCAGGCCCGCTACTAGCGACCCGAAACTGAAAATATAAAGTGCTGCAACTTCAAATGCAAATTTGGGAATTACAGGCTCCGTATCTGACTTCGACTCCAACATGAAAGTCGTAGATCTCTCTCTTAGCTTTCCGGCGATTATTGGAACGCCTCAATCGGACTTCTGGAACTCCAGTTATGATCGTTTCCGCGCAGACTGCTAAAGCTGAAAAATAAAGTGCGAAAATAAAATAAAGCTAAAAATAAAATAATTTATAAACAGATATTAAAACATAAAAATAATTAAAACAAATGGAAGAAATGCTTGAGTATAAACATGGAAGAACGTGCATCAAAATGCACTGATCAAATTCCCCCACACTTGAACTTTTGCACTCCGAGCAAAATGAAAAACAAAACAAAGAAAGCACAAATACATCAACATTTACTCATCCTAGGCTACAAATCTTCTTCGGGTAAGTTTGCATCGACAGGTACTAATCTTGCATATTAAGGACATCGTAAGAACACTAACCACAGTTAGGCAGACATAAGCCTCCTAAATACACAAACCAGTTCAAATCATATTATTATACCATAGCCTAACTTACTCATCCTTTTTGCTCTTTTCATTCAGGCGCAATCACATTAAGCCCGTTATCTCCACACACTTATAGCAAGACGATCGGTTAGTGACTCTTTTCCTTTTCTGCAAGGGGTTCTGGTACTTACGTGGCATAACCCTTTGTTTCCTCAGTTGTAGTTGCGGGGGATCAGACCGTAATCCTTCCTACCAAGTTCAGCACCAGAAACCGCTGAACCAACTAACAACGAGTTTTATTATCAACTTTTTTTTAAGGTTCTACACCCGTTGGGTTAAGTGACCGGGTGAGGGTCACCAAACTTAGAAGGTGCATTCCCTTTTTTTTTTTCCGGAACACTCACTTATATTCATCGGCTTTCCTGCGTAAAGTGTGTGAGAGATGGTGCCGACTGCTGAAATAAACTACTCAAGAGCTATCAGAGAATGAGAATTTAAGGCTAAAACATAATAAAAAATTAAAATCAATTTCTATATGCAGGAGACTTACGGTGTTAAAACGATACCGATCTTGTGAATTTTTCCCAAGTCTCCACAACTAACCTCAAATTAATCTATAGTCCAAAACTTTCAAAAAGATGCTCTTTTTTTTAAGAACGAAAACAAAGGAAACAAAAAAAACAAAAACAGAGAAAATAAATAAAATAAATTATTCCCTCCCCCACACTTAAAACATGCATTGTCCTCAATGAAAGAACATAAATATAAAATAAGAGTGAGAGAAAGGAAAGAACACACCAGAAGGGTTAAGGTGAAATGTAGCTTTCATGTCTGGAGGTTTTGGTGGAGGCCTTTCTGCACTACGAACACATGAAATAGGAAAAAGTAAATAGGAAGTGAACTTGGATATTAGTAAAAAATCTGGTGGCTTAGGAGGAATAGTTTGCACATATGGTAAACCTGCAATAACAAAAGTATGAAAAATAGAAAATCCACATTTAGCTTGTGAGTCAGATAAAATAGGTGGAAGAGATGCACAAATGGTGAAAGATAACTCTATGTTGTTTGGCTTAATTAGAATTTCCACCCAAAAAAATTCCGCTGTGGAAAATGGTTGCTTATGGAAAAAATCCACATTTTTTGTGTCAAATTCAAGAGTTGTTGAATTTGCTAGAATTTCTGCACAAGTGGTTGTCGGCATCAAACTATCTTCACCTAAAATGGTTGCACTGATCTCAAGACAAACATTACAAACACCACATTCCCAAGAAAAAATTTCAAGAGAGTTATCTACTTCAAGAGAAGTATATAATTCATCCAAAACAGATTTCAAGAAATTTTGTGGCATAATCTCTTTCATGCATTCACTTGAATTTTTGTTTCTTACTATGAGTTCATCATATAAAACAAACACTGTTTTAATGGGCTCACCTGAAAATTCATCAAGACTGGTATCACACTGTGTTAACTCTAATGATGCAACAGGTTGTACATCATCATGAAACATCACGTTCTCTTGAATTTGATGGACGCTTGAGATTATTTGTTCACCTTGGACTTTTTTAACTGGAAACATAGATTGCATATGTTGTTGAAATTGCAAATTATTTTCAGTCATTCGCTTATTATTTTCAGCCATTTGCTTGATAATTTCTTCCAAATATGATTGTGTGTCAGCTTTCAATGATGCATTTTGTTGAAATTGTTGATATGGCCAAATAGCATGCTCTTCAATGTATGAGTATTGTCCTTGAAGATCACCTACCATTTGGGCCTCACCATAAAAATTAGTATCTAACAACATAGGACATGCATCATTACCATGAAAATTTGAAGAACAAATATTGCAAATCGCAAGTGAAATATGATTTTGATAGCACGATTGATGTTCTCTTGCTTCCATCAAATTAATAAGGTAAGCCAACTGATCCAATGAGTCTCCCATTTTTTTTACACGAAAAAACAAATATAATTAAAATAAATTCAAAAAAATACAAAAGCACGGAATTTAATCTAATGAAGACAAATAAAATTTTTTTTGAATTCCAAATCAGATTTCAAGAAATTTTGTGGCATAATCTCTTTCATGCATCCACTTGAATTTTTGTTTCTTACTATGAGTTCATCATATAAAACAAACACTGTTTTAATGGGCTCACCTGAAAATTCATCAAGACTGGTATCACACTGTGTTAACTCTAATGATGCAACAGGTTGTACATCATCATGAAACATCACGTTCTCTTGAATTTGATGGACGCTTGAGATTATTTGTTCACCTTGGACTTTTTTAACTGGAAACATAGATTGCATATGTTGTTGAAATTGCAAATTATTTTTAGTCATTCGCTTATTATTTTCAGCCATTTGCTTGATAATTTCTTCCAAATATGATTGTGTGTCAGCTTTCAATGATGCATTTTGTTGAAATTGTTGATATGGCCAAATAGCATGCTCTTCAATGTATGAGTATTGTCCTTGAAGATCACCTACCATTTGGGCCTCACCATAAAAATTAGTATCTAACAACATAGGACATGCATCATTACCATGAAAATTTGAAGAACAAATATTGCAAATCGCAAGTGGAATATGATTTTGATAGCACGGTTGATGTTCTCTTGCTTCCATCAAATTAATAAGGTAAGCCAACTGATCCAATGAGTCTCCCATTTTTTTTACACGAAAAAACAAATATAATTAAAATAAATTCAAAAAAATACAAAAGCACGGAATTTAATCTAATGAAGACAAATAAAAATTTTGAGATTTTTTTTGGATTTTTTTGACACTATGAAAACAGTAAATAATTCATAAAAAATAGAAAAACAACAAATTTACGATTTTGAGGAAAAAATTGTGGAAAAAAATTGTTCGTCGATTTATTTCTGACTTTGTGGAAAAAATTCGAAACGATTCGAAACAGTAGCTTTCAAACTTACCTGATAGGCTGGAAAACTTATCACTGTACAACAACCGGAATTGCAACCCTGAGAATCAACAAACACTGTTAGAACAAGATTTGTTCTGATCAACTATCTTAGTTTTGATGATAACAATAATATGAATTTTGCTTAAGATAATATGGTACTCTAATCCAATGCAATTTCCTTTTCAGGAAATATATAAAGAGTATGCATAAATCAGCGCTCAGAAGCTTTGTCTCAAATGGTTCAGCATGCAACATCAGAACATGGTCTGGCAAGACATCAGAAGATGGTCGAAGCAGAATCAGAACATGGGTCTATGGAAGCATCAGAAGAACAAGAGAACAGAAGCACTGAAGTTCTGATGGTATCACGCTCAGAAGCACTTCAAGGTCAGAAGATCAGAAGATGCTTTGCACCAAGCTGTTTGACTCTGATGATATTCAAACATTGTATTCACAAACATCAGATCAGAAGAAAGTACAAGTGGCAAGCTACGCTGACTGACAAAAGGAACGTTAAAAGCTACTAAAGGCAACGTCAGTAGACACAGCGTGAACAAGGCTCGAGGTAGTTGACAAAAGCGTATAACATTAAATGCAATGCTGTACGGAACACGCAAAGCATTAAATGCACTCAATGGTCATCTTCTCCAACGCCTATAAATATGAAGTTCTGATGAGAAGCAAGGTTAACGATTTTTGGAACAAAACAACTCATATTAACTTGCTGAAACTCTGTTCAAACTCAAAGCTCAGAATCTTCATCTTCATCAAAGCTCACTACATTGCTTTTGTAATATATTAGTGAGATTAAGCTTAAACTTTAAGAGAAATATCACTGTTGTGATTATCGCTTTTAAGAAGCATTTGTAATACTCTTAGAAAGATTACATTAAGTTGTAAGTAACTAGAGTGATCGTGTTGATCAGAATACTCTAGGAAGTCTTAGCTTGTGTCTAAGCAGTTGTAATTAGAGTGATCACGTGGTGGTCAGGATACTCTAAGAAAGTCTTAGCTTGTGTCTAAGCAGTTGTTCCTGGAGTGATCAGGTTGTGATCAGGATACTCTAGAAGACTTAGTTGCGGACTAAGTGGAAAACCATTGTAATCCGTGCGATTAGTGGATTAAATCCTCAGTTGAGGTAAATCATCTCTGCGGGGGTGGACTGGAGTAGTTTAGTTAACAACGAACCAGGATAAAAATAACTGTGCAATTTATTTTTATCTGTCAAGTTTTAAAGCTACACTTATTCAAACCCCCCTTTCTAAGTGTTTTTCTATCCTTCAATTGGCATCAGAGCGCCGGTTCTAAGGTGCAAGCACTTAACCGTGTTTAGAAAAGATTCAGGAAGAGAAAAACGCTTCAGTTAAAAGATGGCTGGTGAATCTCAAGCAAATCCAACTCCATCTACATCTGGCTCTGCTGAGCAACACAATGGAAACAATGGTTATACTAGACCACCAGTATTTGATGGTGAAAACTTTGAATACTGGAAAGATAAACTGGAAAGTTACTTTCTTGGTCTAGATGGTGATCTATGGGATCTTCTGATGAATGGTTACAAACATCCAGTAAATGCCAGAGGCGTAAAGCTGACAAGGCAAGAAATGAATGATGATCAGAAAAAGCTTTTCAGGAATCATCATAAGTGCAGAACTGTTTTGCTGAATGCTATCTCTCATGCTGAGTATGAAAAGATATCTAACAGGGAAACGGCCTATGACATATATGAGTCCTTGAAAATGACTCATGAAGGAAATGCTCAAGTCAAGGAGACTAAAGCTCTAGCTTTAATCCAGAAGTATGAAGCCTTCAAGATGGAGGATGATGAAGACATTGAAAAGATGTTTTCAAGATTTCAAACTTTGACTGCTGGATTGAGAGTTCTTGACAAAGGCTACACCAAGGCTGATCATGTAAAGAAGATCATCAGAAGTTTGCCCAGAACATGGGGCCCAATGGTAACTGCATTCAAGATTGCAAAGAATCTGAATGAAGTTTCTTTGGAAGAGCTTATCAGTGCCTTGAGAAGCCATGAAATTGAGCTGGACGCAAACGAGCCTCAAAAGAAAGGTAAGTCTATTGCATTAAAATCAAATATCAAAAAATGCACTAACGCTTTTCAGGCTAGAGAAGAAGATCCTGAAGAATCAGAATCTGAAGAAGAAGATGAACTGTCCTTGATCTCCAGAAGGCTAAATCAACTCTGGAAGAACAAGCATAGGAAGTTCAGAGGCGTCAGAAGTTCAAAGAAATTTGAACGTGGAGAATCTTCTGATGACAGAAGATCTGACAAGAAGAAGGCTGTCTGCTATGAGTGCAATGAGCCTGGACACTTCAAGAGTGAATGTCCAAATCTTCAGAAGGAAAATCCCAAGAAGAAGTTTCATAAGAAGAAAGGTCTTATGGCAACCTGGGATGAGTCAGAAGATGATTCAGAAGATGAGCAGGCCAACTGTGCGCTGATGGCGACAGAAGATGACGGATCAGAATCTACATCAGAATCAGATTCTGAAGAGGTATTTTATGAACTATCTAGAGATGAGTTAGTTTCCAGTCTAACAGAACTTCTAGAATACAAGTCTCAGATTACTCTCAAATACAAAAAGCTGAGAAAGCTATTTGAATTTGAAACTAAGAAGCTTGAGTTGGAAAATTCTGAATTAAAAGAAAAACTTTTAAAATTATCCAATAATGTTGGATCTCCTTCTGATTCAGAAAAATCCACTCCTAGTTTAAACCATATTCTGAAAGAATATGATTTAAGTTTCAGGAAGTTCTTATCTAGAAGTATTGGCAGAAGTCAGCTAGCTTCTATGATATATGCTGTGTCTGGAAATAATAGAGTAGGCATTGGTTATGAGGGTGAAACCCCATACAAACTTGAACCTGTTGATAAGATGAAAATCACATACAAGCCATTGTATGATGAGTTCAAGTATGGCCACTCACATGATATTAGGCACACATCACATGCACAGAAGTTTAACACTGTCACACACACTAAGAAGCATGTGACACAACCTAGGAAATATCATGAAACTCACATTAAGAATTATCATGCTATTTCTCCTATTGCTTACAATGTTAAACCCAAGTTCAATCAGAACTTGAGAAAATCTAACAAAAAAGGACCCAAGAAAATGTGGGTACCTAAGGATAAGATCATTCCTATTGCAGATATCCTTGGCTGCAAAAAGGACAAAGCACAACATGTCATGGTACCTGGACTCTGGATGCTCACGACACATGACAGGAAGAAGGTCTATGTTCCAAGACCTGGTGCTTAAATCTGGAGGAGAAGTCAAGTTTGGAGGAGATCAGAAGGGCAAGATAATTGGCTCTGGAACTATAAAGTCTGGTAACTCTCCTTCCATTTCAAATGTACTTCTTGTAGAAGGATTAACACATAACCTTTTATCTATCAGTCAATTGAGTGACAATGGTTATGATATAGTCTTTAATCAAAAGTCTTGCAAGGCTGTAAATCAGAAGGATGGCTCAATCCTATTTACTGGCAAGAGGAAGAATAACATTTATAAGACAGATCTGCAAGATCTTATGAGTCAGAAGGTGACTTGTCTTATGTCTGTTTCTGAAGAGCAGTGGGTCTGGCACAGAAGATTAGGTCATGCTAGTTTGAGAAAGATTTCTCAGATTAACAAACTGGATCTTGTCAGAGGACTCCCTAATCTGAAATTCAAATCAGATGCTCTTTGTGAAGCATGTCAGAAGGGCAAGTTCTCCAAACCTGCATTCAAGTCCAAGAATGTTGTTTCTACCTCAAGGCCATTAGAACTCTTGCACATTGATCTGTTTGGCCCTGTCAAAACAGCATCTGTCAGAGGGAAGAAATATGGATTAGTCATCGTTGATGATTATAGCCGCTGGACATGGGTAAAATTCTTGAAACACAAGGATGAGACTCATTCAGTGTTCTTTGATTTCTGCATTCAGATTCAATCTGAAAAAGAGTGTAAAATCATAAAGGTTAGAAGTGATCATGGTGGTGAATTTGAGAATAGATCCTTTGAAGAATTCTTCAAAGAAAATGGTATTGCCCATGATTTCTCTTGTCCTAGAACTCCACAGCAAAATGGAGTTGTAGAACGAAAGAATAGGACTCTGCAAGAAATGGCCAGAACCATGATCAATGAAACCAATATGGCTAAGCATTTCTGGGCAGAAGCAATAAACACTGCATGCTATATTCAGAATAGAATCTCTATCAGACCTATTCTAAATAAGACTCCTTATGAATTGTGGAAGAATAGAAAGCCCAACATTTCATATTTCCATCCTTTTGGATGTGTATGCTTTATTCTCAACACTAAAGATCATCTTGGTAAGTTTGATTCCAAAGCACAAAAATGTTTCCTTCTTGGATATTCTGAACGCTCAAAAGGCTACAGAGTATACAACACTGAAACATTGATTGTAGAAGAATCAATCAATATCAGGTTTGATGATAAGCTTGGTTCTGAAAAACCAAAGCAGTTTGATAATTTTGCAGATTGTGATATTGATGTACCAGAAGTAGTTGAGCCAAGAAGCAAAGCATCAGAAGCAGAGCTTCTCAGAAGCAAAGAATCTGAAGATCAAGTAACAGCTTCTCTGGAGGATCTAAGCATTTCTGAAGAACCATCTGTCAGAAGATCATCCAGACTCATCTCTGGTCATTCAGAAGATGTCATTCTTGGAAAGAAGGATGACCCAATCAGAACAAGAGCATTTCTTAAGAACAATGCAGATTGTCAATTAGGTCTTGTATCTTTGATCGAGCCAACTTCTGTTGATCATGCTCTAGAAGATCCAGACTGGATAATTGCTATGCAAGAAGAACTGAATCAGTTTACAAGGAATGATGTTTGGGATCTTGTTCCTAGACCAGATGGATTCAATATAATTGGTACAAAGTGGGTCTTCAGAAACAAGCTCAGTGAGAAAGGTGAAGTGGTAAGAAACAAAGCCAGACTGGTGGCTCAGGGTTACAGTCAGCAAGAAGGGATTGACTATACAGAAACCTTTGCACCAGTGGCCAGGTTAGAATCTATTCGTCTATTAATTTCATTTGCCACTCAACATAACATCACTCTCTATCAGATGGATGTTAAGAGTGCCTTCTTAAATGGTTATATAGATGAAGAAGTTTATGTCCATCAACCTCCTGGTTTTGAAGACTCTATGTCTCCTAATCATGTTTTTAAACTAAAGAAATCATTGTATGGATTGAAACAAGCTCCCAGAGCTTGGTATGAACGCTTAAGTTCTTTCCTTCTGGATAATGGTTTCACTAGAGGAAAAGTGGACACTACTCTCTTTTGTAAAACCTTTAAAAGGGATATTTTAATTTGTCAAATATATGTAGATGATATTATTTTTGGAACATCTAATGCTACACTTGGAAAGGAGTTTGCTGAGTCTATGCAGGCTGAGTTTGAAATGAGCATGATGGGAGAACTCAAGTATTTCCTTGGAATACAAATAAATCAAACATCAGAAGGAACGTATGTTCACCAAACCAAGTATGTGAAGGAACTTCTGAAGAAGTTTAATCTTCTAGACTGCAAAGAAGCCAAAACTCCTATGCATCCAACATGCATCCTAGGTAAGGATGAGGTAAGTAAGAAGGTAGATCAGAAGTTATACAGAGGTATGATTGGATCTCTTCTATATCTGACTGCTTCTAGACCTGACATTCTGTTCAGTGTTTGTTTGTGTGCTAGATTCCAATCAGATCCTAGAGAATCTCATTTAACTGCTGTTAAGAGAATTCTAAGGTATCTGAAAGGTACTACTAATGTTGGCTTAGTTTACAGAAAATCTAAAGAATACAACTTAGTAGGATTCTGCGATGCTGACTATGCTGGAGACAGAATTGAAAGAAAAAGTACTTCAGGAAGTTGCCAATTTCTTGGAAGTCATTTGATCTCCTGGTATAGCAAGAAGCAAGCAACTATTGCTCTATCAACGACAGAAGCAGAATATGTCGCTGCTGCTGGTTGCAGTACACAGATGCTCTGGATGAAGAGTCAGCTGGAAGATTATCAGATATTTGAGAGTAACATTCCTATATTCTGTGATAATACTTCTGCCATATGTTTATCTAAGAATCCTATTCTTCATTCAAAAGCTAAACATATCGAGATTAAACATCATTTCATAAGGGACTATGTTCAGAAGGGCGTTATTTCTTTAAACTTTGTTGATACAGACCATCAATGGGCTGATATTTTTACAAAACCCCTGGCTGAAGATAGGTTTAAGTTCATTCTGAAGAACATCAGTATGGATTTATGCCCAGAATGAGAAGATGAGAAGTTCTTACGTATGAGTATCTTCTAAAATGAATGTGATTTTTTTTAATCAGAAGTTCTGATTGAAATCTTTTAGAAATTATGATTCGGTTATTACTAATGTTTCATTGTCTAAGTTGATTCAGAACCTCTTTTAAAGCAAAACAGCTGTAACGTTTTATCTCGGGATGGTAAACCTGTCGTTACTATTCATGGATAAGCGCGCGTGCAGTTGAAGGGACGCCGACCATAGGTAACTGTGCAAGTCACATCATTTGTCTTTATTATCTCTCCTCATGTCACGTAACATTAAATGCTATTCACCATTCGTTTCATTTTATTTTCTTTTAAATACTCTTCAAACGTTTCTCCTTTCCTCTTACATTTTCTCTATTGTTCTTTTTCATTTTCTATTTAAATCCTCCGTTCCTTTGCATTCCTCATCAAGTTTTCTTCTCTCTCTCTTCTATTTCCTTTCTTGCTCAAACAAAGTCTTTTATTTTTCGCTTTAAAAATTCCTAGTTCAAACCTAGCGTTCATCATGAATTCTCTCAACTCAATGAGAACGGATGGAAGGGTTACTCAGTTACCGGATGTGAAGCATATCTTGGGATGGCTCTCCAAGTCTCTTTCAAGACAGATCTCTTCTTCAATGCTGTTATCAACATTTATCCAAAGGAAGAAGACCTTCTTGAGTCACTGGAGCCCGTTTGCAACATTAGCTCCCTGTCTGTGAACTGTCCCTCACTTCCTCCCTGGTCTCTTGAATCTCTCCTACAGTGGAGATTCTAGTCTGAAAAGACAAGAAGACCCCAGGGATTCTTGATGGGTTGACACAGATTGTGTCTTGCTAGGGTTTTGTTTTTAATTTTTGTAGTCATTTCCTCTTGGGATGACTTTTTATGTATTTGCTAGGAATGTTTCTCATCTTGTTAAACATAAGAACTTTTGTAATATCTTTTGATTATCAATGAAAAGTTTCTTTGTTTTTTACATTCCAGTGATTTTATTTGTCGTTTTATACATCTGAATCTTTTGAATATTCTTTTTGATGTTATGACAAAAAGGGGGAGAAGATAAATGATAAATGATTTGATTAATCTATCAGTTGCTGGGTAAAGTTCCCACACATTTACTAACAAGAACTGCAAGTTCTGTATGGTTTAAGTGTTTTGCAGGTATAAAGAAGTGAAGAAAATCTTCAAAGCAAACACAAGAAGCAAAACCATAAGAAGCGTTATTCTGTAAAAGGAATAAGCTTATGGAAACTGAAGCAAGCTGAGTGCTGTCAAGCTTCAGAAATCAGAAGCACTGAGAATAGAATTTGATCCAAAATTTGTCTATTTGCTTTGACAAAATTCTATTTGCTCTGATACATTTTATGTTCTGACTCGTTCATGCTGACTTTTGTCGTTTAGTTTTTGTTCTGTAACATTTCAGGATGTAGAGATGCTCTGATGATGCTCTGGTACATTCAACAATGTTCTGATACAAATCTAGCATGAAGTGATGTTGGAAGAAATTCAAAGCTCTGAAGCTATCCGAGGGAAGCAGGAATCAGAAGCTGTGAGTGTTCTAGGGATCTAAAGAAATTCAAGTTCTGAAGCTGTCCAATGGAAGCAGAAGTCAGAAGCTATGAATTCTCTGAAGACAGAAGCTTATGTGATCGTCTCTACCGAAATAATCAGGGAAGTCTTTTATTAAAGTTCTTCGAGTATTTATTTCAGGGGGAGATTATTTATCTCAGGGGGAGATTGTTAATCTCAGGGGGAGACATATTCACATGCTTATGCTATAGCTGTGTAATTTGTCTTTTGCCGTCTGTTCTTTCTGATCGCAAATTCATATCATTTATATATGTTTTTGTCATCATCAAAAAGGGGGAGATTGTTAGAACAAGATTTGTTCTGATCAATTATCTTAGTTTTGATGATAACAATAATATGAATTTTGCTTAAGATAATATGGTACTCTAATCCAATGCAATTTCCTTTTCAGGAAATATATAAAGAGTATGCATAAATCAGCGCTCAGAAGCTTTGTCTCAAATGGTTCAGCATGCAACATCAGAACATGGTCTGGCAAGACATCAGAAGATGGTCGAAGCAGAATCAGAACATGGGTCTATGGAAGCATCAGAAGAACAAGAGAACAGAAGCACTGAAGTTCTGATGGTATCACGCTCAGAAGCACTTCAAGGTCAGAAGATCAGAAGATGCTTTGCACCAAGCTGTTTGACTCTGATGATATTCAAACGTTGTATTCACAAACATCAGATCAGAAGAAAGTACAAGTGGCAAGCTACGCTGACTGACAAAAGGAACGTTAAAAGCTACTAAAGGCAACGTCAGTAGACACAGCGTGAACAAGGCTCGAGGTAGTTGACAAAAGCGTATAACATTAAATGCAATGCTGTACGGAACACGCAAAGCATTAAATGCACTCAACGGTCATCTTCTCCAACGCCTATAAATATGAAGTTCTGATGAGAAGCAAGGTTAACGATTTTTGGAACAAAACAACTCATATTAACTTGCTGAAACTCTGTTCAAACTCAAAGCTCAGAATCTTCATCTTCATCAAAGCTCACTACATTGCTTTTGTAATATATTAGTGAGATTAAGCTTAAACTTTAAGAGAAATATCACTGTTGTGATTATCGCTTTTAAGAAGCATTTGTAATACTCTTAGAAAGATTACATTAAGTTGTAAGTAACTAGAGTGATCGTGTTGATCAGAATACTCTAGGAAGTCTTAGCTTGTGTCTAAGCAGTTGTAATTAGAGTGATCACGTGGTGGTCAGGATACTCTAAGAAAGTCTTAGCTTGTGTCTAAGCAGTTGTTCCTGGAGTGATCAGGTTGTGATCAGGATACTCTAGAAGACTTAGTTGCGGACTAAGTGGAAAACCATTGTAATCCGTGCGATTAGTGGATTAAATCCTCAGTTGAGGTAAATCATCTCTGCGGGGGTGGACTGGAGTAGTTTAGTTAACAACGAACCAGGATAAAAATAACTGTGCAATTTATTTTTATCTGTCAAGTTTTAAAGCTACACTTATTCAAACCCCCCCTTTCTAAGTGTTTTTCTATCCTTCAAACACAACACAAAAAAATCCTAGAAACAACACTATGCCTAATATTAGTTAATAACAACAAGAATCCCCAGCAACGGCGCCAATTTGATCCGCTGTCGCACGCGGGTCAAAAACGAGTTAATTTGCAAAACTGTAGTAACGACGGTAACGGTAACTCGAGTATCGTCTCTCAAGGACTCTTGGTTATTACTAACTGAAATCGAATGGGGGGGTTGGTTTGTTGGTCGAATTAGAAGAAGTGCTTAAATAAGTGATTATGGAATTAAGTGATTATTGAAATAAGCCAATCTACTGAATCAGTTCCTACTATCATCGATTATTATAATTTTAATTCCTTAAGCGCATTGTCTATTCCTATTTGGATACAAACTCAGCGACAAGCGGTTAAGTTTGTGAGATGTATGATCCTATTGTCTGAATTAAGCAAACGGGATAAATTTTCATGGATTAAGCAAACATGATTGATCGGGCACAAAAACGAATTAAGCAAACGTATCGTGCCTAGGTTAGGATCATACAATCAACCAAATTTAATCAATATATTTCATGTAATTGAATTAAGCATACAAGAACACCAAACATCATTGAAAGGAATTAAACTAGAATTAACATTATAATAATCTCAAGTATTGGAACCTGAATTACAGCAGATCGACTCAAGGGCGATTAGTTCTCCATGGGTTCGTAAAAGCTCTCAATCAAAATCGTGAATAGTCAATAGTGAACAGTGTTTTCAGCTGCTAGGGTCTAAGGGAAAAACAACCCAACTGGGTCAAAAACAAAACTCAGCCCCACTACTAGCGACCCGAAACTGAAAATATAAAGTGCTCCAACTTCAAACACAAATCTGGGAATTACAGGCTCTGAATCTGACTTCGGCTCCAACATGAAAGTCGTAGCTCTCTCTCTTAGCTTTCTGGCGATTATTAAAACGCCTCAATCGGACTCCTGAAACTCCAGTTATGATCGTTTTCGCACAGACTGCTAAAGCTTAAAAATAAAGTGCGAAAATTAAATAAAGTTAAAATAAAATAAATTATAAAAAGATATTAAAACATAAAAATAATTAAAACAAATGGAAGAAATGTTTGAGTACAAACATGGAAGAATGTACATCAAAATGCACTGATCAATTTCACAAAGAAATTTGTGTGTTTCGATGTAAAAAAAATTGTGATATACTCATAAAATGTTTGTCATTCCAGAAGAATGACATGAGTGACTCTAACACATCCCAGAAGGATAACTATATTTTTGGATTATTGTAAGTTTCTAACATTTGGCTATGTTAAAAACTTATTAAATTTGTTAGAGTATAAATTATTTCATAATTAGAATTATAAATCTATATATTTCATCTATATATATGATGATATAATTTTAGTGATACGATTTTGTATGACTTTGATAATTATATGATAATATATTCATATGCATGTGTATGATTAAAGTGTTAAATCATGAGATGTTATTAGAATGATCAATGTTTGCGGATACATTTTCTTTATTCACATTATTTCTAAATATTGATATTTTAACAAGAGAATTAAAACATTGCAATCTATTAACGAATATATCAATAGTCTAAAGTTGCTACATATTTTAAAGTTGTTATAATAGTGCTTATATTTCTCATATAAATTTTAATTATACTATTCTTTTCTTTTTACAAGTATAGTGTATGGATGACATTTGTTAGTCCATCTTAAAGGCACAGGAAAGTAATCTCATATTTTGGTAGAGTCGAGATTCGAATGAACTTTAATCCTTATTATTTTATTTTTGTGTGTTCTCTTTATGTTTTGCCAAATATTTTCGTTATAGATAATTCACGTGAATTATATTGGGGGTATTGAATATCTTTGTATTACACAAATGAATTTGGACATAAAATGTATAATAGAAAAGCTATAGGCTTTTCCCTCAGGCTTGTACTACACTTATATTAGTACAATTTAAGCACATGTCATTGTAAACCAATAGTTTACAAATTACACTTAATTGTGTCGTTGGTAAAACCAGTTGGGTCATCTCGGATATAATATGATGCGAATAATTTGTATTGAAGAACCAGAAGTTTCTTCAATCCAGTAAATTTTTGTGTGTTTCTAAAGGAAAATAAAAATTTGAGAAATTGCGTTTTTATGATATTAATTGTTGCATCGACTAAAATATCATGCATATGTCTCTACTCACAACCAGAAATTTGTGAAATTATTTTCTCAACTAATTAGGCTAAGATCTTGTTTTTCTGGATTTTTTTTAGAAATTCCTGTATAAGTATCACACATATAATTAAAATTGATATTGAATATCATGTAATATATGTTCATAAAAAGAAAATGGACCCGAAGATCCATTCTTTAGACGTCTAAAGTTAATTATATGGTTGATACTTATGAGATCATCAATTCTAAATTATATATTTGAAACACCCAAAGTATGATATTAAGATATTTATTCGCATTAAGCAAACAAGATACTATATCCTAGTCCTCCCTAATTTATTCTAATATTTCTCATCTAAGTGAACATTTGGATGTGTTGTGTATATTCCAATTGCTCCAATATAATACATTAAGATGAGTCATGAAAGAATATTGGAAAAATATAATTAATATGAATCTCAATTTTGAGGAAATAATTTGAGAAAATAATCAAATACTTGATTGCAGCCCAGTAGGCTGATTATCACTTGATAAATTAATTTTCCCAATATTAGGGGGGGGATAAGCAGTTGAAATCATGAACAAGAAGTTCAAATGAACATATGAAATCATGAACAAGAAGTTCAAATGAACAATTTAAAATAAATTGTTGTCTTGATCCTCGTACAAATCAATATGAACCAAAAGTTCAAAATATTATTCATTTGCAAAGTTTGTGAAATAAATTATCAGCTGATAATACTCCGCTCAAAGTGGATTCTCCTATTGGATAATATAATATTGCAAATGAGATGTTGTGGCGCCTGAAGCGTGGTATGAAAGTCGGTTCCAATGTTAAAAGTCCTCTACTAAGAAAATAAACTAAAGATGACCCAAGTGACGAGGATATGAAAATGCTAAGAGCACTTTGACCTAATTTAATTTTCAGTTCCAGAAGAACAAATCAAGTACTTGAAATATGAAATAAAGAGATCTCGATAAATTATGTCATGAATGAAATGGAATGGAACCGAAATTGAGATAACCAAATAAAGTCAATATTGACAATGTCTTTGTATACAATATAACGCTAAAAGTGATCAATGATAACGAGGATCATGAGTCAAAGTCTATTAAAGATTGTAGACTAAGTGAGAATTGGCCAAAATAAATATATTCAATTGAAGAAGAATTAAACTCACTTTACAAGTGACTCACTTTTGGACCTGTAGTCCGATTACCTCAAGGTGTGAAACTAATTGGATATAAATGAGTTTTTGTGAAAAAGAAAAATAAGAATGATATAAAGTTTGATTTATTGCTCAATGATTTTCACAAAGACCTAAGATTGGTTTTGATAAAACATATTCACCTGTAGTGGATTCAATCGATTTTTGATAATTAATTAGCCTTGTAACACATGAAGGGCTTAATTTGAACATGATGGATGTAATGACATCTTATTTATATGGTTCACTTAATAGTGACATTTACATGAAACTCCCAGAAGGGTTCAATATACCAGAGGCACGTAATTGTGGATCTCGATAAAACTACTACATCAAATTGAACAAGTCTCTCTATGGGCTGAAATAATCTGGATGCATGTGGTATAATCGCCTCAGTGAGTATCTATTAAATGATGAATATACAAATAACTCAATTTGTACTTGTATTTTCATAAAATGATGTGGAAAAGAATTTGCAATAATAGTTATCTATGTGCATGACATACATATTATTGGAACTCCTGAAGAGCTTCCAAAAGCTATAAATTGCTTAAATAAAGAGTTTGAGATGAAGGACCTAGAAAAGACAAAATATGTCTAGGTTTGCAAATTGAGCATGTAGACAAAAGAATATTTGTACATCAATAAGGCTATATAGAAAAGTGTTGAAATGATTCTATATGGACAAATGTCACATATAGTCTACTCCAATATAGTTATAGATCATTATATGTGGAGAAAGATCTTTTTAGGCCTCGAGAAAAGGATTAAAAATTACTTGGTCTTGAAGTACCATATCTCAGTGCAATTTGAGCACTAATGCACCTTGTTAATTATACACGTCTTGATATATCATTTGCAGTTAATATATTAGCAAGATACAGTTATTCACCTACACGAAGATATTGAAACAGAGTCAAACATATACTTCGCTATCTTAGAGATGCAAGTTACTTGTCAGATCCTCACAATGGTAGATTAGAAACAAGTTATTTGTTTACATGTGATGGTACAACCTTCATGGAGATCTATAAAACAAATCATGGCAACAACTTCATAAAATCCTGCATAACTATTAACACTACATGAAGTCACTTTGAAGAAGACATTTTAAGCAACGACTATAAAGAATATCGTCTCACATATAAATGTATGCATGAGGGGGAGAAAAACATATGTTTTGCACTTTTTTTCCCTTCACCGTGGTTTTGCCCCACTGGGTTTTCCTGGTAAGGTTTTTAACGAGGCAATTCATATTCAAAGGATATTGTACTCTTTTTCCTTAACTAGAATTTTTTCCACTGGGTTTTTTTAGTAAGGTTTTAACGAGGCATATCCTCAATGGACATCCAAGAGGGAGTGTTATGAATAAATATTATTGTGGATGTCCATATGTATTCTAATCTTTCATCTTCATATTCCCTATTAAGTGGTATAGTAATGTTATGATTTTTCACCTTCCTAATGCCTTATAAATAAGGTCCATTTTGCAATGTAAATAATACTTCTTGAAGAAGATAATAAATACCACTTTCTCTCTTACTTTTTCTACTTCATTTTTGTTAATTTCACAACATATATAACATTTTTAACTTATATTGTTTTTAGTTTTTTTCTTGTAAACTTTTTTGTTTTGTTTTTACCACATAATAAATGCTAATGTGCTAAAATATTATTCGCTAATTATTATAAAAACAAAAACAAAAAATCTTATCCATTAAAAAAAGGTGTTATAAAACTCAAAACTCTACGAACTATAGGGTACACTAATATTAAAGTAAAAAAGAAAAAAGAAAATATTCGTTAAAGTTTAATCTCTTTAACAATATTTTGTGTGTTTATTATCAATAAATTGTTGATATATATAAAAATTAACAGTTTTTCAAAATAAAATAAAATTATTTATCTGTTTCAACTTTTTGTGAATAGAAAATTTTATGTATGAGTTCTTATAAAACAAATTAAATTGATAAAATAAGGTCTTCAATGGTCGGGCCAATTTGCTTGGCCTAAAATAGTGATAAGTAATGCTCATATAATAATACAAGATTAGCATTTTGACACCAAAAAAAAAAAACTATTAGCACCCAAAATTAAAATGTTGAAAAAAGTTGAAAAAACTATATGCCACCTCTTTTTTATAGTTGGCACCTCCCATATATTTTTAACTTAATTTTATCCTTGTTAAAAAAATTTGAGAAACAAGAATTTTCGAAACAAATTTCTTGTATCCATTTCAAAATATCTGGTATAAAATATCAGAAATTTTTGTTATACGTAAATTTCCTGTACATCATACCAGAAATTATAGTTATTTTAAAAATTCCGGTACACCGGAAATTTCATTATAACTAAAATTTCTGGTATGTTTCAATTTTTGGTTTTTTAAACGGTTGAGATTTTATCAATACTGTTGGAGGGTCCTGATTGCACCGATATATTTGTGTGGTCTAGAATGCACCACCATTTGTATAAATAGGGGTGTTAGGGTTATTGAATAACACATTATTTCAACAAAATGCCTCTTCCTCAATATTTAATTAAAGTAATTGTGTATTTCAATGGCCGCAAACCTGTTGTTCAAACCAAGATTCCAGATGACGCTGAATCCTTTGCCACCTTGAAAGAAACGTTGAATAATTTGTTGTCTGATTCCGATAACAGAAGGTGACAAAGATCGAGTTTCGGAAAGACTGGATTGATACAAATGGAAGGGTGAAATACAACTTAATCGAGTTGAAGAATGATGAAGATATGAAGGCCATGTGGAAGGTCCTCCTGGAAAACCTCCATTAACATATCTTGTCAAAACAAACCTGTCAGAAGGTCCTCTTGGAAAACCTCCATCAGTATGTACCATGGCTCTGTAGATGCACATGTGGTGGTGTTAGTATCATGCACCACCCGCTCCTCAGCAACCCCCTCCTCAACCGCCGCCACCGGCTCCTCAACTTTAGGCACTCCTTCTCAGCAATAGGCACGTGCTCCTCAGCAACAGCCACCAGCTCCTCAACAACAGCCACCGGCTCCCAAATAATAGCCACCGCCTCAAGCTCATCAACCTCATCTTGAACCACCTGCTCGTCCACAACAGTGGATGCTCTACCACCCAGGCGGCGAGGTGCACAAAACCTAATCCCCGCCTGCTCAGCCCTCTGTTTCTGATTAGAACCGGTCGGAGGAACGTGTCCAACACGTAACACTGAGGTACCGGCCTCATCAACAGCCGCCCGAGCACGAACATCGACTGTATCAATGGTCCGACCCGCAACAGTACCATGTCTGCCTCTGGTCCGCACTGACAAAATTAAACATATAAGAAAAATAACATTTAAAAAAATAGAAATACCAGAAATTTCAAAATTTTTGGTACGGAAATTTCAAAATTTCCTGTACAAAATACC
This sequence comes from Vicia villosa, assembly GCF_029867415.1. NCBI lineage: Eukaryota > Viridiplantae > Streptophyta > Magnoliopsida > Fabales > Fabaceae > Vicia > Vicia villosa. Next base: position 30,749,062 of record NC_081182.1, on the reverse strand, counting down.
TGAAATTTTGAAATTTCCGATACAAACTACCAGAAATTTCATAAAATCTACCGGAAACTTGTTTTTGACAAAATTTCGGTATGCACGTAAAATTTCCGGTATCGTCTAAAGATTTGAAAAATCTGATGTCTCACGTAGATTTGGAAAAATATGGTGATGAAAAATGGTCGGACATTTTGGTCTTTTCATACCTTTTAGGGGTGCCAAGTCTAATTAGAGGGTGGCATGTAGATTCTTCTTTTAAAGACCTTAGAGTTTATTTATTTATTTATTTGAGTATATGGAGGGCTAAGTCCATGAAAAAGAAACTAAACAATAACTACTCTTAAGTGGAGAAATCCACTATTATCTTTCTCAAGTGTAAGGATTCACTTCATTTCCTAAAAAGAAATGAGGGTCTATTCTTATAATTTTGTGTGCATAAAGTTAAATAAATAATAAATATGTGTCACATGTCTTAGAAATTCGTGTAATATACACACAAAACTATAGTAATGAAAAAGAAATGGAATTTAAGGAATAAAGTGAATCTTTACTCCTTTCTCAAATAATTCCACATGCCATCTTAGAATGTCATAAAAAATCTTGCAACTTCCATTACTATCCTTCCCAGACCTTAGAGTTTATTTGACAAGATTAGAAAGTTAACTTTTAATTTTTAACATTTACTTTTTTTCAGCTTACATCAATTAAAATATATGTTTGATAATCATTTTTTAACTTGTAATTTGTAAAAATTTATTGGATTAATATATATTAAACTCTCTATAATATTAGTGTAATATAGGTGATTTTCGTTTTACCCTATAATATTTTTTTTAGATTATTCTCTATTATATATATTTTTTGGATCTCTCCCTAAGCATATAAATTAAACACTGAATTTTAGAGTAAATAAAAAAAATTACATAAGTAATTTATGCACTTAAGGGTCAAAAGACATAGATTATATAACATTTCAGGGGTGTTTCAATTTTTTTTACAGAAGTAAAGCTAATTTTGTCTATATTACATGGAGTATGGAGTATTGTATATTTAATCCAAAATTATTTGAGGTAGTTTTTGAATTTATAACTTTTAAATTGTCATTTTTTTTCATTTTTATCTTTATTATTTTAATTAGAATTTATTTTTATTTTTTATAATTTAAAACAAAATAAATATTTTTTAAATGCATGAATAAAAAGTCAAATTTTATATTAAAAATTATGAATTTCTTACTATAATCATATATGCAAAATTTTATAAAAAAGAGCGAGTCTTGTAATTTGTACACTAGAGACTAGACACTATCCTTCAACCCTAAATTTTTTTCTTAAAAAATATCTTATATAATTGTTAAAAGGATCTATAATTTGTACGCTTTATACAGACCCACATGACACCCAATAGAACTGTCTGTTCTTTTCATTTGTATACTAAAAATAATACTATGATGTTACACTGATAGAAGGTAAACGTGTATTTATTTTCTCTATAAAACTTACTAGTTTATCAAGATCATCACGTGGATACTAGGAGTAATGTTTACAATAAAATATATTGCTCTCGGAATTCTTTTCTATTCAAGAACAAGTGCAAACAAATTTAAGCAAAAAATGAGACTAAATGGAAAAGTTAGTTTGTAACCAACATTTTAATCTTGAAATTCAAAACAGAAAATGGATCACACAAATATGTCAAATGAAGATAGTGTAAATGTTGACATGCATTACATAAAGTAGTTGTTTATGGCATGGGTATATCCAATGCAAAGGCATCAACATAAATACTCTCAAGTTGTAAGCAAAGAAATAGTGTATGTGCAATTGTGCATAGTCTTATCTTATAAAAATTTGAGAATCTTGACACCACATCAGTCAACAAAAGTTTTAGATTCTTTGAGAGTTAATTTTGAGCCAATTTGTGTTACGTAGTATAAGGAGAAAGGAATTAATGTTCTGGAAAGAATAAATCCTTATGATTCTCGAAAAAGAGAATAGCTTGAGATTTGTCAAAGATATTGTCTCTACAGAATTTTTTGGCTTCCAACTATTGACAAGTCCCATGATACAACAAGCTCATCGGAGATTGGAAAACATGAATTCATCACAACAACAAAAAAAGGAAAGCATGGCCAATGTCAAAGATAAATATTTAAGTGGAGCTAGATTAGGACAAATATGATTAGATAAAGTCAAATCATCTGTCAAAGAACAAATCAAAATCTTACCACCAAGTCAAAACCTATTACATCGTATCAGATTTTAAGGTAATGTTAATATTCTAGTAATATACAAATAATTATTTCTCATCTAATAAATTGGGACATGTAATTCACCTTTGAAACTCTAAAGACACGAAAAATGTTGTGCTGTGCAAAGTAATGTACTATTTGTACAAGCAGAGGAGTTGTTAAATGCCAGAACCAAGACAAATACAAATGTATATTTGGCACAATTTGTTGTAAGCTATAATGTTGTATTTGAAGATTTTCCAGAACCATCTAAGACAATTTCAAACAAATCAGCCTCAGACTCTTGATCAAAATCCATGGCTGAATTATTGTTCACATTGTTATTGTTATGGCTTCCTTTGTTTGTAGTCCTATTAAGCCACTGAGAATCAATCCTACCCATGGAAAATAGTTCCCTGCTGTCATCGTAGCCTATGGTAGCAGCAGGAGAATTTACAAGCGGTGATATTAAACATGGATTCGGTGTTCTTTGAGCATTTGCAGGTGCATATTTAAATGTATTTTGTCCAAAATTAACCAATACTGTGATGTCTATATTTGCGGCCAATGTTGGATACAATGGAGTGCTGAATTCTTCTGTCTGGCAGTGGATTACATGCATCAATTCTGAGTCTAATGTGAAGAAAACTTTCTTCTGCCTTGGATCAAATCCACAACCGATCACCTTATTGGTTCCTATCCACTCCGCTTTCTCAGATTCGAATACAAGTTTCATTCCTGTAACAAAGTATTTACGCTAAGAAGTCTCAGAAAAACAATATAAAATACTCTAATATATCAGAAACATGAATCATGTTTGTTCCTTGTAGGTTCTATATAAGTATATGTCTTATGTGTCCATCTATGCTATTTTTCTGAAACCCAAAAGAAAAAATAAACAGATGAAACAATTATGATGTATGACATGACCATGTGGTTATAGTGTGGGTTGTGAAACATTTCATGTGTACCATTCATAATGTTGATGTTTAAGATGAAATTTTGTCTTGAAGTGAAAACAAAAAGTTAAGCAAAATTGAAAATTTGTCAGTTTCAGCTTTGATGCCAAAGATCCTACCCACAAGACTACAAAATCAGGACCAAAAAGATTGAAGTAACCCTTGAGCTCTCTAATCTTTAAAATAAAATAAATATAAACTATTTTCAAATTTCATATAAGCTATGGATTGTTTTTATAAGCTATTCTAAACAATATATGGAAATAAGCTGAAAACAAAAAGCTTATGAACAGGATCTAAACTGTATCTATAAGCTCTCTTTAATATTCTCACAAAGATAGTCAATAGCAACAGAGCCGTCTTTGAGGGAGTACAAGGCAAGCTACTGCACAAGGCCTAAATTTTTTCACAATTAAACCGTGTCTAAAATAGAGCCTCATAAAATGTTAGTCATAATTTTTCATAATTAAACTGCAACTAATCTACACTAGACTTCCAAAAACTTGAGACGAATCGGGTGAGTAGTCACATATGAGTTCGAACAAACTAATCTAAACAAAATTAACACATTTGCTAAAAATGCAACTACATGAATGAGCATGAACTTGAAAAACAATAAGCAAAATGCAAGTGAAGTATCAATTACCATCAAGATAAACAGAACCATTTGAGTTGAAACCAATGCTTCCAGGATAACTCCCAGGAACTTTCAAAACAACAGGACCACCAATCGTCAACCCCAACGAAAACATCACCGATTCACTCTTCTTCCCACCACCATCTCTTCCATCAACCTTCATTTCTTCAACACTACTCACTTTACTATTCTTACCACCACTCGTAACATGAACCAACGCCTCCGAATTCCCTTTCGCAATAAGCATAGCCTTATCACCTTCCACACTCTTCCTAACCGATTCAATCTCATCGCCAATAGACGAATTCAAAATCGTAATCTCAAAATAAGATTCTTGCGGAAAAACACAACTCCCCAAAACAGGACCAGGTAACGGCAAAGCAGTTCTAATAACAGAATTCACAACAGAAATAGAATAACTATTCTGATTTTGAATAATTTGATTCAATTTTTTCATTCCGGAATTTAACCTAACTTTCTGCATAAACTCATCCGAATCATTTGAAACTTCCCAACTAATCTCAGCTTCTGAGGATTTATAATCACCCACAGGAGCCCCACGTGAACCTAACAGTGTAGACCTTTTAGATGGAGAAGGCATGTAACTTTTATAGCTAGTGAAAGCGAATCTCGACCATCCATTTTCAACCGCATCAACGGCCATAGATGGATTGTTAATCCAACTGAATAAACCTGTTGCTGTTCGTTTTCCAGAACGAAACAGTGAATGATTATTATTGCTACTTTTGTTTTTGTTACCTTGATCTATTTGATGATGAACACTTGGCATGCGATGATGATGATGAATTCTAGTTCTAGAACTTTCAATTCTGGTTATATTAGCTTGTTCAGAAGAAGAATCTCTACGGTTTCTTGTGTAACACCAACGGCGACAGATTAAGATCAAGAGTATGGTTGATACGCATCCAACGGTGGAGGCTATGACTGCAATATGTATCCACATCTTTATGTTAATTTGGATTGTTGTTTTTGTTCTGAATATTGAATTGAAGGGTTTGGGTTTGGGTTTGGAGAAGGGACGGTGAAGGAAGAGAGAAAAAATGGAACTACGAGGATGATGGTGGGCGTGGACTATGACTAAGGAATGGTTCAATAAAAGCGCACAATTAATAAAAAATGCTTTACCCAAAACATTAAATGAAGCGGCATACAACAAAGTTGACAGCGTTTTTATTATGGGTTGATTAATAAATTTAATAATAGTCCTGATTCTTGATCATTTCCATGTAAATAAAAGTCCAGATAAATAGGTCAAAGAAAAATATTTCTTCTGTCTATGGCATTTTTTTAAAAAAAATTGTCTCAAAATAAGTGTAGTTTTAAATTTTTAATGTAATTTTTATTTTTATTTATTAATTAATATTTCTAGATTATTACTATTTCACTCTTTTGGCATTAATATAATTTGTATACACAAATAATTAATAAAGATAATTTGATAAAATTATTATTCTCTTTTTTATTTATCATATTCTTTTAATCTAGTACTCCCTCCGGTCTCAAATATAAACAAATTTGCAAAAAAGCTCACCCTTTAAGGAGAATGTCTCAATGCATTTAATTTTTACTCTCTTTCTAATTCTACCCCTATTTTTTGCTTTGAAAATTGTTGCAAACATTTAAAATGTAAAAAGTTGTAGGGGTATATTTGGAATAGTGACATTGAATGTAATAAATATTGATTTTTTGCTTATATTTAAGACCATAGAATTTTTTTTTTGTTGCTTATATTTGAGACCGGAGGGAGTATAATCTAGCCGTTTGATTGAGGTGTACAATTATATAGTATAAATTATTTTTAATTTGTTATATTTATAAGAGACAAATTTATTTTTTTAATTTGTTAGATAATTAATATATTTAATTTATTATCATATTAGATATATTGATTATTATTCAATAAATATAAAAAATAAATTGTATCTCATAAATAGGGTAAGAGAGAGTATCATATTATTTGACCAATTTGAAACGCGTGTAAACTTTGAATTACTACATATAATTAATATTTAGGTTGACCTCAAGTCTGTCACAATTTTATTCTTTAAAAAAATATTGCATTTGATTGAACTATATAAATGTTTTACATAAATTATTTTTAATTTTGATTTTCAAGTGAAAACTATTTTGATCATCTTAGAATCGTTAACATATTTATTATTGTACTAATGTATATAGTAATTGTTAGTAACTTATGCTGCACCAGTTTGAAAATTATTTGGGAGGATGTTCTAAGTTGGTTAAACATCAACCATGTGCCTTTGGATTGGGAAAGAGAATTGGGATGGCTTACCCTAAATTGTAAAGGCAGAAGTTGGCGTGCTAAATTCCTCAAATGTGCTATTGTTGAATCTGTTTATGAGGTTTGGAAGTTGAGAAATGACAAAGTTTTTGGCAATGATACTCCAAATGGAAATTATAGGAACATAGGGAGAAAGATTATAGATACACTAGTTTTAAGAATTTGGAATTCAAAGAAATATAGGAACTAATTAGCTACACTTATGTAGTAGGTGTATGTTTTTAGTTTTTTCTATTTATTGATTTTGTCCTGGGGCTGGATCGTGAGTGATTGCCGTGTATATATATTTGTTTTTGAATTTTCAAAAATTATTAATAACTTATCAATTATATAGCATGCATGAGTAACATTATTCTTGAGTAGTCCGTGGTTGTATTGTTCTTTTGAATTTAAAGTATTGTTTCATTCAATTTTTTTTATTATCAATTATACATAATATTTTATGCATGAATATATTCAAGTTTTAGTTTTCATCTTCAAATATATGGTAGCATTAATAAGAGATCCAATTTTTAGAATTTCTTTGTACACCTTCTAGGGTGGAGAAAAACTCCTAAAAACCCGAAAAATACTATTCAGAAGTATATTTTCAAATGCACCCTAAATCAAGAGTATTTTTGGATATGTATTTTTGAAATAATTTAATATTTGGTGTAGGAGTTTTTCGGAGATCCATTTCCGAAATAATCCAATATTTATTAAAAAAATAAAATAAAAGTGTATCAATTATATCAATTGTATAACTAGTTGTATTAATTCAGATATATAATTAAATATATATTATTTTAATTTCGTAGTTTTTTTAAAATTCAAATACAATATTTATATTATTAATTGACTAATTAATTATTATAAATTCAATAAATATTCTTTAATATCACATATACTTTTTCATATATTAACTGGTTTAATATAACATAAAAATAAAACAAAAAAATATTCATTTTTTAGTATTATAGTCAATATTAAATTTAAATTCAAGGTGTATTCAATTGTATTATAGTCAAAGAATTTATAGTTAATGAATTTAAATAATACACCTTGAATTTATAGTCAATAAATTTAAATAATTATATACTTGAATTATATAATAAAATAATTACGGTCAAAGAATTTATAGTCAATAAATTTAAATAATTGAATTTATATAAATATATAATTAAATATACTTTGAATTTAAATTAAATTCAAATTTAATATTGAGTATAATACCCAAAAAAACTGGTCTTATTTTTTAAAATATATTACACCAATTAATATATAAAAAAGTATATATGATATTAAAGAATATTTATATAAATTATAATAATTAATTATTCAATTAATAATATAACCATTGTATCTAAAAAATTAATTAAAATAATATATATTTAATTATATATATATATATATATATATATATTTAATTATATATATATATATATATATATATATATATATATATATATATATATATATATATATATATATATTGCCGGCCCAGTGCAAGTGCAACAAGACCTATTGTACAGGGCCTCCAAATCATAAATTTAATTTTATAATTGATACAATTGGTATACCTTGATTTTAATATTTTTAATAGATATTAGGTTATTTCAAAAATGGATTTGGAAAAAGGGGTGAATTCGGTAAAATTTGGTAATACATATTCGAAAACAGTTCTAAAAAAATAAAATGTGATATGTTGAGAGATGCATCTCCAAATTTTAAGAGTACAAAGAGAATTTCGCCAGAGGCCCCTTAGTAGGGGTGTTCGCGGGCCAGTTTGGTTCCATTTTGAGAGAATCCGATACCCAAATCGATTAAAATTAAATGGGTTGGTTTGGAATGGATTTGCAAATTTTTGCGATAAAACCCAAACCGAACTGAACCAAAAAACAATGGGTTGGTTTGTGTTAGATTAATCAGATAGATAAAAAAATGCAAAAATAGTTTAAAAAAAAACTTATTTACAGAAATTAATTTTTCATAATAATATAAAAATATAGTATTAATAGTGTTCAATTGTAAATATTAGACTAACAATTTTTTACTAATAGATTCAAAAATATCTAACAAGAAAAGACTTTTGAATCTATAACTAGTCACTTGAGTTAGTATAATAATGAATGTGTTTCATAACTCTATGCTCAATTACCACGTTACACTAACAATTTTCTAATAACAAATTAAAATCGCATAACTTGTCCACATACGACCCTCTTTTTGAAGTTGAATGCTTGACAGTAATTTTTCTGATAATTAATTATGGTTGGTTTGGATTGGATTTGCGGGTAGAAAACTGAAAATTCGATGTCATAACCAATTGTTATGGGATTTTATTGGTTTGGTTCGATTCTTGCCCAAACTCAAAAAAAGTTCAACCCAAATACTGTAGTTTGGTTTGGATTCCGGTTTGATTTGGATTTACCCGAACCAATGAACACGCCTACCCCTTAGAAGATTAAGATTAAGGGGTCACCGCCTAGGAAAAAAAAAAAGATTAAGGGGGTTAAAAAGAAATTCTCAATTTTTTTCCCTTTTAAGAGGCTTAAATACTGTAGTTCGGTTGGTGGGCTTTGGTGGGCTTTCAATTTGCAAGGGCTTCTAAAAACTAGTGGGTACTAGTATTAGAAAGTGGCCCAAGAATAGTAGTTTTTCACTAATCAAAAAACAAAATTAGGAAAACTAAAAGGACGTTTTCCTTTTCAAAAAAGGAAGATTAGTAGAAAGAAATTTCTTCATCTATTATGAGATTACCTTAGTTATTTCACATTATTTAATAAAAAGTCATAATTGAATATCTATACATAGATCATTTTAATTTAAATTAATATTAAATAAATTTTGCCTAAAACTGTCCTACCTAATTAAATAAATACCTAAATATTTATCTTAATATAATTATCATTAGTATAAATAAAAAGTAAACAATAATTTAAAACTGAATGTAATACACTTAATATCGATTAAAGTACAGTTAAAATAATAAAAATTAATATTATACACAAAAAAAGTATAAAATAGTAAAAAAAAAGTTTAAATATTTTATTATAAATATGACACTCACATTGGAAGAGTATAAAAAAGCAAAGAAAAAATTATGAAAATTTGAAGAAAAAAATGAGTTTAACTATTTTAAGAAAAGTTTTTATAAAGTGCGAGAGATAACTCAATCGATATATGTTAGTTGAGTTAGATAGATATATTTTTATAGATGTATAATTGATTTTGAAATAATTTTGCAGTGTTAGGTTCTTATAAAATATAATTGATTCTTCCTTTAGAATTGATTCTATTTAGAATTATTATTTATAACTTTTGACTTTAAACGTGATTTTTACACTCAAATTTATTATTCAATTCACTTTTACATAAATGTATTCAAATATAATTTTTTTTATATTTAACTTATTTTTAACCATAATCATTCATAATCAATTTTTCTCACCAAGCATACACTTCAATAGTTCCAACTTTGGCAATGTCATTTTTTTCCATTATGTATTATTATAAAAGAATTATTGATACTTATAAGCAACAACTTTAAAAAAAATTGTTTTATTTTATTATAATAAAGATCATTTTTTAAAATCCATAGTAAAATATTCTTATACATTTTTTACTATATCACTTAATATTGTAATTGTTTGATGGGTAATATGTGCTCTTAGGACATCTACAAATGAAAAATTGTACTGAAAAAAATAATAAAAAATTAATTTTAAATGCTTAGTAAAAACAGTACACAATTTTCAAAATAAAAAATTAAATTTAGTATTTAGTGCCTTAAAGTATATGTTAGCATTATTTGTTCGATTATAGAAACGTTTTTCAAATGAAAGTATATAATTATTTGATGATACAAAAGTATCCACTATCCTAATATTATCTTGTTTTAAGCCAACTAATATAAAAGTTTTTAATCATGTGATTTTTTACTCTCTTAATATTTCCTCTATTTCTCTTTGGTTTCAAACATATAGGCTTAGCACTGTATCTTTTTAATAAAACTAGTACTTAGACCCGTGCCTTAGATATTTTCTAAGTAAAAAAATATTTTAAAAACACTTATAATTTATAAATTTTATTTATAGGAAGATTACTGCTGTATAGATAAATGTTATTAATAGTATACATAAAAAAGTTTATTTAACTAAATTTTGTTGTAAATTATAAAATAATTTGGGCATTTCTAATTTATAAATCAAAAGACCAAAATGAAAAATGGGCACTCAGGGTTCAAAAAAGTTTGATTATTATTTTATTATTTTTTTTAAAGAAAATCAAAAGATGAAATCCAAAGCTATTATGTTTATTTATTAATCAATAATTAAAATTTATTAACAAAATTAAATTAAATTAAATGAATAACAAATAAATAAAATAAAATTGAAATTATCCTACAAAAGAGGGAAGGAGCGCCCCATTCCTTCAAAAATATTTTTAAATTTTTTTTAATTAAATTTTTTAAAATTTTATTTAATAAAAACAACAAATAATTTAAAAAGGATTTCATTTTTATTTTATTCCAAAATAATAAAAAAAACAAACTTAACAAAAAAAAAAGGAACAAACAACCGTTTATGGTAAAATAGAATTACTTGACTGATTATTATTTAATTAATGAATATCCACACCTAAATAAAAATTAAAATAAAATAAAACCAAAAAAAAATATATATATATAAAAAAATAAAAGAGAGCGCTACATGACTTCAATTTTTAATTAAGATTTTATTTAATTAGCTTAAAAAATAAAGACCAAATCAAAAGTCACATTTGTTATTTTATTAAATTCTAATCATTTCTTATTTTTATTTTAGTTTTTATTTTTTTGTCTATAAGTATTATACTATCAAGCAATAGGATAGGATTATTATTACTGTTTGTTATTATTTACTTCTGTCTCTATAAAAAATACATTAATCGATAGTTGCTTAATCAGCCTAATTAATCGGTGTATGTGGTAATCATATTAATCAACTTAGATAATAATGATATTACTTGTTTGTTTCTATAAATCTATTTATTTTTTTGAAATGAAGGGAGATTGTTGTGTGTTACTATATTTAATTTAGACTTAATTACAATTTTGATCCCTCTATTATCTTTTTTTTTATCCTTATTTTAAAATCTGAAATTTTAGTCTCTATGTTTTAGTTTTTTTGAGAATTTTGGTTCCCCTGCGAATTCGAAGGCAATTTTAAATGAAATGACGTTCACATTAATGATGTGTCAGTGCTAGTTCAGCGGTGAACTGTTCAAAAAAACTAATTTTATTTAAGACTTATGTTGAACATATCATTAATGTGAGTTCCATTTCATTAAAAATTGCCTTCAGATTTGCAAAGGAACCAAAATCCTAAAAAAAAAACTAAAATAAAGGGACTAAAATTTCGTATTTTAAAATATAGGGACCAAACCCAAAAAAAAATAATAGGGGAACCAAAATTACAATTCAGCCTTCAATTTAATTATTTTTTAATTTTTAATAATTGCATGCACGTTATTATTTTAGGCCTCTTTATTACTTTGTTAAATATACAGTCGAATTATTCTATTTTTAAATGTCAAATATACTTCATTATAATAATCATAAATTAATTAATTAAAATGTTTTAAAACATAAAAATCAAATAATAAATTGATTTAAACTAATATTAATTAAATATAACAAAAAAAAGTTAACATACTTAAAACATATTTATGTTCATTGCTTTTTAATAAAATAAAATTAATGGTCATTGCTTTTTAATAAAATAAAATTAATAAATGTAATTATTTTTTATTAATTACTACATTTTTCTGTCAAAGAAAAGAGTTCTCTCGTCTAATTACTTAATAATTAAAATTATTAATTAAAATTAAATTTAAAATTAAAGCTTAAAAATTTAAATCTATGTGTTGTAATTAAACTATTTATATTCATAGTATTACTCATGAATATTTGAGTTCGACAATTAATTTACTCATGGATTAGTCCTTATTTTTTTAATCAATTTTTAAACAATATTTTTTGGCTTCATTATAATTTCATCTAAAATATAATTAAACTAGTATTTAGACCCGTGCGAGGCACGGGTTAAATATTTTTTGAGTAAAAAAATATTTTAAAAATACTTATAATTTAGAAATTTTACTTATAGTAAAATTACTATTTTATAGATAAGTTATCATTGTTATTAATAGTATATATAAAAAAATTAATTTAACTAAATATTTTTGCAAATTCTAAAATAATTTGGGCTTTTCTAATTTAATTATAATTTGGGTAAGTTTTAAAAAAAAATGACTCGTTAAATAAAAAATAACACAAAAATATATAAAATCTTTTAGTTTATTAATAATTTAATCATATAAAAATTATCCAAGGTAAATCATATTATTATTTTAAAAAAATAATTAGAAATATATTGATATAAATGATTTTGGTATAAGTTGTATTTGTAATTTAAAATATAAGTTATGGCGTATCACAACGCGTTAGTAATTGTGAACAGACCACCAACTTCGACCATTTAATCTTAGTAGTCAACTAATATTAAAATAATAAAAAATATAATTTTCATAAGTATATAATTTTGTGTAGTTTCAATTTGCATAATCTTAATATTAATTAAAATATATCATAAATGTTAAATTGTCTTTTAGATATAAACTAAAATTCATTATAAACTAAAACCAGTATAAATATGAATTTATTCAATAAAATTGAGTGAGGTATAAAACTAAATTAAATTATTTTTTAATAAAAAATAGTTATAAAGAATAAAAATCCGTAACATAAGTACAGTAGTATTACGATTTTTAAATAATGTATAATTATTTTTAATGATTCTAAAATCAATAATAATTATTTATACTTTCTAAAAACATAAAGAAAAACATTGATGACTATTACGGCAGCCATGAATAATAACGAAAAAAATAAGGAGACAAATTGCGATTAACAAATATAACAATTAGCAGAATAAAATCCAAACTTGTTACCAATCTGAGACGAAACTGACCTATTTATACTCCGGTTTTCTTTTGTAAATGATACAAATAAAAAACAACTACAAATCTTAATGATTGTATTACCTGGGAAAGAGAAAACATTGATTGGAAGAACTACAAAATTGAATGACAGACTGTTTGAAATACATGGATGATTCTATGAATTAGTGATTGGAAATCGTAGGAATTAAATTGCTACAAAACCAATGTAAGAAGGTGAAAAGGCAAATTTAGAGAGTAAAAGAAAGCTTGTTTTTTTTTTTTTGTGTAGTGGAAAGGAAAATGACGGTTTCCATTTCCAATGGCCCAAGCACATAATTTTATTTCACGTGTATCAGTGTATCATGAATCCTTCTATATCCTTCTAAGAATAAATACAATAAATATTTAATATACTGAAATAATAAATATAATAAGTAAATATTATTTAAATGAAATATTTCCAAATTTAGAAAGTTGTAAAAAGAAGAGAATTGATGTGAGCATGCCATTTGTCAGACTTGCCCATTTACTCATTTTGCTTTTTTATTATGAATGATAATGCAATTGTTTCAAAGTAGGGATGTAAATTTGCACCTGTTAATAGGTATTTTTGTGAAGACTTGTGAAGACTTTTTGGTTTGGAGCTTTAATGATGAAGAATTTTTCTCTATAATAAGGATAAAGAATAAAATTTCTTTGAAGGTATTACGATGATGAGAAAGACGAACATATCCTATGTCCCATAAAGTCTTTGTCATGTCTAAAATACTATAATATCATTAATTAATATATAATTTTAAATATATTTATATATAAATTTATTTATCATTTCATATAATTTATCTTATGAAAAATTTAAAACAAATATGCAATATTAGTAAAAGAGAAAACTAAATGATTATTTTTAACTTTAAAAATTTGGTGATCGTGACTCTTTTTTGCATAAATTAAATATTGTTATAACAATGTATTTACTGTAGATGATTGATTTTTTAATTTCTTGTGATTAGTCTTTGGATTTTTTGTTGTTAATTTAGTTTTAAAAAATATTAATTTTTTTATGTTTTATGAATCTCCACATGAATCCTAAATATCAACAGAGATGGAGATGGGGCAAAAGCCCACAACCACGGGGGAAGGGATCTGAGACGAGGATGAAAAATATATTCGAGAGTGGGGATCAAGATTAAGTTGTATTCCACGTCCGTCCCATTAACATTCCTATTTGGATTTTATGCTGAGTGAATGCAAACTTTTTCGATTAAAAGTACTCATTAAAAACTTGTCTATTTAAGTGTATAATTATTGTGCTAGTATATTCGTAAAAGACCCATAAGAGGCGACACGGGAAGTTCACAAAGAGGAATCATGTACTAGTATATTTTGTGTGCATGATTCGAATCATGTACATATCCTGACTCAAATCAAAGTGAATATAGGCAAAACAAACTTTTCAACTTCTCTAACTTGAATCAGTGTTTTAGCTAGATTTTAATCAGGAAGTTTTATAATTCAAATAACAAGTTGTACCTGATTCGAATCAGACAAATCTGAGTCACCTCTACTTCATTTCATTCGAATGAAACTCTACACCTAACTCGAATCAGTCGAGTTTTCAAATTTCTCTATTGGGCTCTATTTAGATTAATTTTAATCAGACTTTGCACTTGATTTGAATCATAGGCCTTCTGACTCGAATCAAACTTTGTACTTGATTCGAATCCGACAAGCAATGGGTCAAAATCTTTATGTTTTCTTATTCCACTTTACTTTCTCATTTGACTAAAATCATGAGATGTTCTTGACTCGAATCTAACTAATTTTTTTCATCTATTTTTGTGCTTAATCTCAAGCTCATATAAACTCATTTTGTCATCTCATTTCCAATTAAATTTTACAAATTTAAGAAATTTCATAACCAACATTGTGATTTTGTGAAAATTAACACCCTCTCATTTTTTTAAAACTAAAAAACTCTTGCATATAGAAATTCTCTCTTCTTCTTCAACCTTTATTTTGATTTCAGATCTTGATTAAGGAGATTTCTTATTGTTAAGTGAGAAGCTTCTTGAAACTAATTGTTCTTGAAGGTTTAATGAAAAAAATTAGGAAGCTTGCAAGATTGAGGTTTTTATCATTGGTGTTGACAAATTCTAGTGAAAAGAATAAGGTTCTTCTCTCGAGGTGATCTTGGTAGTGGTTGTGTGGAAGGCTACGAATACGGTGGAGTTCTTCTAAAATCTTCAGATAGTTCATCATTCATGAAATCAATGGGATCAATGCGTGATTTCCACACACGAATACTGTGAGCAAATTGGTGAATCTGGAAGGTTCAAAAAGCGTGAATCGAGTAAATATTATGCAGAAGAATTTGGCATTACGTTGTATACAAGCCAAGATCTAGATAGGAGATTTATTTTTCTCAGAATTGTTAAGTATTAGTGATTGTACGAACTCTTTCAATATTTGTCAAAATAAAAAAGGAACAAAACAGATTCCAATGGGAAACCATTGAAGAGTTGAGTAGGCAAAGGGAGGACGAACACATAACCACTATATATCCCAGTGTACTCTCTCTCTCTCTCTCTCTCTCTCTCTCACACACACACACACACACTCTTACATATAATTTTTGTAGGATATGGCATGCTTAGGTTATCAATTCTCGGTGTAGTTTATCGTTTATTCAGTTGGTAGTGAATTATTATGTAAAGTTAGATTTTGTTGGACTTGGTACCTAACGTATTTGAATACAAGTTATATAGCTTGGTCATTTGACACTTGTGTCCTTAAAGGCAACTTAACCAATCAAACTATTTTTTCCGCCTTAGCGCAACTCCGAAAACTTTTCATAAAGAAATGATACTTAATCAATGTCAATGTGAAACTCAAACTAACGCTTCACCCTTCTCATGTGCAAGTAGTTAACAATGTTGTATGATCGAGTGTGATTAAAACTCGATCTGTGAGAATACGGTTCATGTTTTATCCATTCTAAACGCGATGAATTTACAACGTTTCTTACTTTCATGACCAAGTGGTAAGCATTTATTTTAGCTTAACGCAATCTAAGAATCATTTCTTACTTCCATGACCAAGTGGTAAGCATTTTAAAATTAATTTCTTTCAAAATAAAAACGCTTGATCCAATGTCAAACTATTTTCTGAATAAATTAATTAAACGCAACAAAAAACACTTGACCCAACATCAAGTTGTTTGAGCAGAATTTTTTTTCATAATCAAATTGGATTAAAAAGGATGAGATGGATGCATGTCCCGCCTCTTCCTTGAGTATTTGGGTATAAGTTGTATAGCTTGACCACTCGAATACTTGTCTTCCATTCAAAATACGTTAAATAAGTGAGTTTAGTTCAATTTCATAAACGTTAAATTAGCGAGTTGGACATATGTCCTACCTTTTTCCCGAGTATTTAAATAAAAATGGTATAGCTTTGTCATTCGATAGTTAGCTTCTATTAAAGAGTTACGACTAAACACATCTCATTCCTTTTTAATAAACTAATTAAATGGACGAGCTGGACATATGTCCTACCTTTTCCAAAGCGTTTGAATACAACTTATATAGATTGGTCATTTGACACTTATATCCCTTAAAATCAATTCAACACATTCACACCTTTTGCCTTTTGGATTTTAAAATTCAATTATTTTCATTAACAAAACATGTTTTGTCCATTCTATGACGATGCAAATGGAACTTCCACATGAGAATATCAAACATTTCCCACTAAAATATGATGATGGGATAAATTTGTGCTAATCCAGATTAAGTTATCCATTCTTGAAGGAACACAAATGTTCAATAATCCATGTTTTGGGCACCAATGTTTTCCGTTTGAATGCGACCTGAGAATATTTTTCTAAAATCAACCAACCCAGAAGCATTTACTACCTAGAACTACGTAGCCCTGAGTTCTCCATCGCACTTGGAGATACGTAGGAGCAGGATTTTGAAATATCGTCATGCACCCTAATAAAAAACTTCTTTTTAGTCCCTATTTTCTTATCAATAAACATTTGTGATAACCAGAAGAAAACCAATTAGACATCACGCCAACACTTTTTCATTAAACTAACTAAATGGATCTCGTTGAATACAACGGATATGAGGAGTGCTAATACCTTCCCCCCTGTATAACCGACGCATGAACCATAATCTGGTCGCGACAAACATTTTTCTTTTCTTTCGTGGATTTTATCGATATTTTCCCCTTTTTTGAAATAAATAAAGTTCGGTGGCAACTTTGTTGTATTTCGAGCGTGCGATACGCTCAACATTTTTTCGTTGTGATAGACATGACACTGGCTGCTCAAATAATCTATATTTTGATCTTTCACAACATCAAGTCGAGAATTCCTCTATCCCTTTAAAAAAACCTATCTATTATTAACGATGTTTATGTTTCTAGGAACTGCATGGGAAAGAAGAAAAAATGCACCAGGAAAACTTCAACTTCTTCCACCTCATCAACCCTTGGATATGATGATTGGGATCCAAGGATGAGAACCACTTGCACCTATACTTGTGACCTACTAGATGCTAATAATAGAGATTTGTAAGTTTATGTATGATTGTATGCATATGTTACACTTGTATATAGTGGAGCCACAAGAGTAACAACATTAGATTCATACTCCAGAAGAGTTCCATACTTATGTTGCATAGCCTGGGGTCAAGAATTTTTATCCCACAAAGACAACTGGTGATGATAATGATGCTGGTAATGATAATGAAGATGTATCAAAGGAAGAAGGTGAAGAGGAAAAGGGTGAAGAGGATACGACAATAGGATTAGATGAAGAGTCAGGATCAGGAGAAGAAGGACAGGACAATGATATGGATGATGAGTAAGATGTTGATGATGACTAAATTCTCACCATAATTGAGTGATATTTATTAAAAAAAGTTTTCAGTCATTTACTATATGTATATGTGCTTTTTTTTTAGGTTTTGTTGTGTTATGCAAACTATTTTGAATTTGTGTTCTTAATTTTATTTATGTTATGATAATTTTGTTAGTGTTTACTTCATAACTTTTGAATGGTGTTTATATATTAATTAGTAATTTTTATTTGTTTTAAGTATTTTGATTTCAAAAGTTTCAGAGGCTTTCAATTTGTGTGTTTGTGTTCAAATTGATCTTCTAAATTGCTTGAAGAAGCAAAGAAGGCTTACTCAAAGTATCAAATCAATCAAACAAAATGAAATGGTGAAGAATTGTGAAGATAAGACATTTGGATGAATTACACACAACAAGGTACATGTTTATTGCTTTCTAGATTGTTAGTCTGAATTGGAGATTTGTTCTTTGTGCAAAATCAGTTCGTGCATTGTTATGCAATGACATGTATTAAACTTGAATCACTTAGGCCAAAATAAGAAAGTGAGGAAACCTTCCATTATTTACCATATACAAGTAGATCATGATTCTTTGCTCTAACTCGGTTTATTCATGTTTAATCTTGTATTTATTTTTGAAATACGTGAAAGCATAGAAATGATCAAGGCATTTCTTTGAATTTGAGCATAACTACTTAGACAAATATAGCCTTATCTTCCATTGTGAGAGAGTGAGAATTTGAAAACCACTGTTGAGCCAAATCAAATGAATCTTTCAATTATGAACTAAATTATTCACTAAGTAAACCACTCAGTGGATTTATTCTCTTTAATTAAGTCATAAAGTTCATGATTGATCCATGATAGATTCTAATAAAAGTTATTTTGAATTTTACAATATTCATAAACAGTTTTTGTCCCTTGCCATAGAGTGAAGAGCATACAAAATAAGATTAAGATTTTGTTCAAGTTAGGGAGAAAGGGAAGAATGATTTCTAAAACAAGAAGAAAATTAAGTATAAAAAAGAGTGATAAAAGAAAGAAAAAAAAGAAGGAGATGAGTGATGAGAAAGAATGAAGTTCAAAAAGAATGTGCTCAATATTTAACATTAAGAGTGTAATAATGAGTAGATGAGTATTGTGCTGAAAATATCAAAAGTTATGAATGCTCCTCTAAAAAATATGACCATTTTTGTTTCAATTATCCATAGGAATGACACTTCTTTTGAAACCCGAATTAATTACAACCATGAAAAGTTCTTAGTGATCTATGCTTTTTTATTTTCAAAAATATTGCTTAAATAACTGCATGAGTTAAACAGGGTGTTGGAAAAGATTATTGGATGAGAGTTCATATTGTTGGGAAAAGACCTAACACATATCCCACATGTTGAATTTTTATTTCTTCATCCATTTTATGGAGAAGTGTGTTAGGGTGGTTCAATAATGGGGAATGTTATTGCCTTAGAATGTATGAAATGAAATTTGTGTTGAGAACTTGTTTCATATTCATGCTTTGATTCTAAGTAGGTAATGAACACAAAACTTGTATGTGAATTCTACATTGGAACCATGCATTTACATCGTTCTTTAAATTGTTGATCGTTGAAAAATTAGTAAGCAAAGATTGCATTTGAAAAGCTTTATAAGATCTTGATTTGAAGACAAACAAAAATTAAAGTTGAGGAGAGTTTGATAAGTGCCAAAAAATATAGTAATTATATATATTGAAAAAAGGCACATGTTGACTTGGTATGCAAGTTTCTAGTAGAAAAATCCCCAATTATGGATAAATATTAGGGTCATGTTAGAATAACGCATGTGTTGACCATTTCACTGTAAATTTCATTTATTTTGTGTATGTATTTTGGCTCTTGAGAAGATCTGGTCACTCGAGCTTAAGAAGAACATAACTATCCTTGCCCGACGAGCCTTCAGCGAGATCCAGTCGACACCTCGCACAGCAAGCCAACATCGAGGAACTTGCGAGGAGAAACAAAACATCCTTAATAAACACGCTAAAATATCCCATCGGTTATGACAAAACCGAGGTAACAAGTATTTCTTTCCACTCACCCCTCGGTTTCAGTTGAAAACTAAGGTGAATAAGCTTTTATTTTATGTTTAAAAAAATTACATTTTTTACACAAAATATTAAATACATTATTTACCACAAAACTGTTCTGGACTGACCTATATGTTCCAACTGGCCCAATCCACTCTTTGGCGTAGACCAGCCCAATAAGAATTGGCACAACCCACAAAGGCCAAAAGGGTATAACGTTTACCAAACGTTCTGAGCACGACTGAGAATTAGTCGAGCACGCTGGGATCCTGTCCCCGGCAATGGCTAGTATCCCGGGCATGACTAGTCAAAACCTACTGAAAGGTCCCCTATATTTTGGGCCGAAAAATACGCCCAAGCCCAAAGATATAGGAGATCTATTCTGCTCCATGAGAACACAAATAAATATCCCTCTCTCTCTAGAGGGCAAGGTAATCCAAACTTCACCCAAAATCTCATACTTTCAGTTGTACCTTGTTATTTTCTTTCTTACTTTGGCATCGGAGTGCCTTGTAGGTACAACCCCTTTTTTCTCAACCATCACCGAAGATCAAGCCTACCTTTGCTGGCCACCTGTTCTGCTCGTCGCGAACAAAAACCAGTTTTGACAAATCTTTACTCTTTTTCCAGATTTAGTTTTGTACCGTTTGTTCCCCGCAAACACTCCATAACATATCAAATTCTGATAAGTTATTTGTTCCAAATATAAGAATTTTTTCTGCGCTTGCAATCCATCCCTGAGATCTGGTCCCCAAGTTCTTGAGAGTTTCTAGAGCAAATATTTTCACAAGAAAAAAAATAAGATATATAGTGTTGGCAATATTTTGAGTAGATTTTGTTGTATACCCTTTGATTAAAAACGTATGAAGGTTATTCCAAAACAACAACATCAACATCATTATGTGAGATAGATTGCAAGGGCAGAAAAATGTTTCGTTAAAGATAGAAAGAAAAATAATGAATATCTTTCTGTCTTGCAACTCACCTAAAAGACTGATGTGTACGAGTTTGGAGCGGAGCAGCTACATATAAGTTAGGCTTATGGTAGAAATTTATTAACGAGTGCTTTTATAATAAAATCTGATTATATATTCCCTCGATTATTTAAGAAATCGAAGGATTAGATTATTTGATTTACAAATAAAAAATAAACTACATTTGCTACGTTTCATGACCTTTTTTACCCTCGGTTTTATACAAAAACCGAGGGATAAGATAATTTGTCAAACATAGGCACCTTTTGGTTCCAAATAATACTTAAAATTGCAGGAGTTAGGAATCGAAGCTCAAATCCTAAGCAACATTTTATGTCGGTTTTGGGCAAAACCGAGGTATAAGATATCTTTTAAACAAAATAATGAATAATGGCGCGTTCAAGGTTATTTGACCTCGGATTTTCAATGGATAAGGTGAAATATTTGTCATGGAATGTATTATTTGTAGTAGTTTTCTTGATGAAGAAACATAAATAGGCTTTAGTTAGAAACATAAAAAGATTCCACTTGATTTTAACACAGTACCATAAAGATAGATAGAGAGGGAAAATGAAACTTGAAGAGTACAAGTTGGATACGCATCAACCGTCGGGAAATCACTATTGATGCTCATTCATCTTTATTCTTCTCTTTTGTATCAATCTACCATGATAATGAGTAGCTAATTCTTCCCTCTTGTTGGGATTGAATGTAGTTCATCATGGTTGTATGTATGTTTATTAATAACAAAAATATATATAATCTATTTATTCATGAGTATCGACAGGGCCGGCCCTGGGCCAGGGCAAGCAGGCCCATAGCCCAGGGCCTCAAAAACCATGGGGCCTCAAAAATTTGGATCATGGGCTCTAGTAATATCATAAAAATATTTATAAATACAAAAATGCTGAACCCATAGGCATATTGCTGCATTGTCCAAGCGGAAGCAGTAATTGTTTTTCAATCCAGTAATTATGGGATCGATCCAAGCTAAATAGTTAATGGTGTAATATCCACCATTCTATCAACATCATTTTTTCATCACTTCTTAACACCAATTCTATTATAATTATTTATAAAAAACACTTCACAAAATTCTAAAGTTAATTATTCTATCTTTTAATAACTTTTTAATTTTATTTTTAAAACATAAGTTCTAGATATATAAATATCTTACAATTTAATATTTAAATATTTATTATACAGTCATTTCATTTATTATTAAATTTTTTAGATAAAACGTAACAAATTTTTATATGTGGTTTGATTTTAATTCTTATAATAAATATTTTACAAATTCTTAACAAATAGTTGCAATCTATTTTCATATTTTACAACTTTAATTTTTAATTGTTTATTAATTAAAACACTTTAATTTTAATATTGTAGTTAAAAGATAAATGTTTGCATAGTCAATTGTAAGTTTGTTGTTTAACTTTCTTATTGGAATATTGAAATATTTATAGAGCATCTCTTTCTTTAAATATTTATAGATCGTTTCTTTCTTTAAATATTTATAGATATTTATAGATCATTTATTTGTTTTGGTTTTTAATATTATTTACACTTTAATAAAATATCTCTTTTTAAATTCTTTGCATTCTATTTCTTAGGGATTATTTTTTTAAAGTTGGAACAGGACCTTTAAATTGTATGAAACAGTCTTGTCTTTATGTAAAATTTAAATAATATTTATTTTCATAATTAAATATTGGCAAAATACCCTTTTTCGTCCCTTAACTTTCACTCGGGGTCCATTTTGGTCCCACAATTTTTAAAAAGTTCACATAACTCCCTTATCTTTTAAAATGGTGCCACGTTTATCCTTCCGTTTGGTTCTGTTAGTTGTCTCATTATTTTATCATAAACGTGGCATTTTAAGAGTGCTGATGTGTCAAATACAGCATTATAGGGTTATATTCTCATTTCCACTAAGTACCATTTTCCAGAATACTTCATTTCTCTTGTCCATAGAAGACGAAAAGCTCGAAGAAACTCTGGGTACCCTTCTCGTCTGTGCATTGCAATCTGAAGGAATAGCGAGGATTGACACCACTGAATCACAACAGGTATGTCATTTAGGGTTCGTATTTATGTTTTGTATCTAGGTTTCGTTTTTAGGGTTCTCTTTTAGGGTTCGTGTTTAGTGTCCGCTTTTAGGGTTTGTAAATCAGGGATTGTTAATTTAGGGTTTGTTTGTTTTGATTTAGGGTTATTAAAGCACGAATTTTATTTAGGGTTTGCTTTGCTTCAGGTGTAATGGACGAGTTTCTGAATTTAACCATTCACCATAGTGGTGGATTCGTTGATATTAACAATGGTCAGTATGAAGGAGGAGACGTTGCAAAGTTGAGAATAGATGCAGATACGTGGGGTTATTTTGAATTTGTTGGTGTTCTTAAGGAATTAGGTTATAGAGAGTTTGAGAGAATTTGGTACAGAGATCCTACTGAAGGCATGCTTGAATTAGTTGATGATAAAGGAGCCTTAGATATAGCTGATCTTTATAGGGTGCACTTAAAGGTTGAGATATATATTCAACACACAGTAGCTCAACCAGAATTTTGTGATATTCCTATTGAAGCAGAAGAGTTAATGTCAAAAATTAATGAGGAATTTGCTGGTCTGGATGAAGATAATGTTGTGATGGCAGAAGATAATGTTTTGAGGGCAGATGATAATGTTTTGATGGATGATGACAATGTTGTGAGGGATGAAGAGACTATTGTGAGTGAAGACTGCACTACTGTGAGGGATGAAGAGACTATTGTGAGGGAAGATTGCACTACTGTGAGGGAAGATTGCACTACTGTGAGAGATGAAAAGACTATTGTGAGGGAAGATCGCACTACTGTGAGGGAAGATTGCACTACTGTGAGGGATGAAGAGACTATTGTGAGGGAAGAGGTACATACTGTGAGGGATGAGGACAATGTGGGTGAGGTGAATGATGGGTCTACTACTGATAGTGGAGATGATAATGCTGATGAAAATTATGAGAGTGCTATGGACGTGGGATTTGATGATTCATCTGATGGCTTTGATGATTTAGAGGAAGAAGATTTGGATGATCTTCTTGAAGATCTAGAGGGGGAACAAAGCAAACAACAGTTGGATAAAGATGGTTTGGAAGAGGAAATAGAAAATGATAGTGAGGAACTTGAAAGTGGTTGTGATAGTGAAGAAGGTGATGTTAAACATAAGAGTTACCCAATGTTTAATGTGAAGAAGGACATGGCAGATTACAAGTGGGAAGTAGGAGTGTACTTTAGGTCAAAGGATGACTTCAAGGAAGCTATAACATCATATGCTGTGCAAAGTGGAAGAAATATGAGATTTACAAAGAATGACAAAGTGAGGGTGAGGGTTAAATGCAAGGATGTGTGTCAATGGGAAGCATATTGTGCTAAATTGCCAAATGAAGAAACATGGCAACTAAGGAAATTGGTTGACAAGCATGAGTGCAGTAGAGAGTATAATGTGAAAATGTTGACCACTAAATGGCTGAGCAAGAGAATTCAAAACTCTCTGAAAACCAATCCAAGGATGAAGATTAAGGACATAAAGGCAAAGGCTCAAAGGAAGTGGAATGTGGGTGTTAACAAGACTAAGGCTATAAGGGCAAGATTTAAGGCTAGAGACATGGTTGATGGATCTTTCTTAGGGGATTATACAAGGATTTATGATTATTGCCATGGGTTGCTAAGAGCTAACCCAGGGTCTACTATCAAGATTAATGTTGATCCAGTCCCAGATGGTAGTGAGGACCAAAGACCATATTTCAAAAGGCTGTATGTTTGCTTTGCAGCATGTAAGGAAAGCTTTACGTTATCTAGGCACATCATTGGTCTAGATGGTTGCTTCTTAAAGGGGTTGTGTGGTGGACAAATTCTGGCTGCAATAGGGAGGGATCCAAATGACCAGATGCTTCCAGTTGCATTTGCAGTTGTAGAAGGAGAAAACAGGGATAGCTGGACCTGGTTTTTGCAGTTGCTGATTGATGACCTAGGTGGTCAAGAAGAGTGTTTGACATACACATTCATCTCAGACCAGCAAAAGGTCATGGTTTATTTTGTTTGTGCAGAATTATGTCTTTAGTATCACATTACACTTTTTTATTGATGCATTATATTCTTATGTGAATTTTCAGGGTCTACTACCACCAATGGATGAACTTTTTCCAGGTGTTGAACAAAGATTCTGTGTGAGGCACCTTTATAATAACTTCAGGAAGAAGTATCCTGGTAAAATGTTGAAAGATGCTATCTGGAAAGCTGCAAGGTCAACCTATGTACAAGCTTGGGAGAGAGAAATGAGGTCTATGAGACTTATTAGTGATGAGGCATATTTACATATGATGAAGACATCTCCAAGATTCTGGAGTAAATCACACTTTAAGGTAACTTGCTATTACTTGCTATTACTTGTTTGATAAGATGTATATGTTTGATAATAAGAACCTGTTCATATGCTGTGTTTAGGTAACTAACAAATATGATACTCTACTCAATAACATGTCTGAGGCATTCAATAGTGTGATCCTTGAGTCAAGGACCAAGCCTTTAGTAACAATGCTGGAAGAGATCAGGACCTATTTTATGGAGAGATGGGCTAAGAATAGGATGCGGTTTGAGAATTTACCTGATGATGCAATGCTGCCAAACATTAGAAAACAAGTGGAGAAAACAAGTACCTACACCAACTCATGGATTGTAAGGTATAAACAAGTGTGATCTCCTGTATTTAATTAATTATGCATGAGCTGTAATGTGATTCTTGGTTATTCTATTGTGTAGGATGTTTGATGAACATATTTTTGAAGTTAAGCATGTGCAAGATCCAGCTGACATGTTCACTGTGAACTTGAAGGACCACATATGTTCATGTAGGAGGTGGGAGTTGTCTGGTTTGCCATGTGTTCATGCATTGTCATGTATGAAGAGTAGGAACTTTAGATTTGAAGATTTCATTCCAGAGTACTATAGGAAGAGTAGGTACATTGCTGTCTACAAACCAGTTATATATCCTATGAATGGTTCTAACCTATGGGCAAGGACACAATACCCAGATGTGCATCCTCCTAAGTTCAGAAAAATGCCTGGCAGACCAAAGAAGAAGAGGAATCTTGAACAAGGAGAGCTTGATGGTACTGACAGAAAACTTAGGAGGACAGGACTGATTGTGAAATGCAGTAGATGCAAAAAGTCAGGGCACAACAAAGCTACATGTAAGGTGACAAGGCCTGCACAGCCAACTACTCAACAAACATCACAACAAACTCCTCAAGGGCCTGCACAACCAAGTACTCAACAAACATCACAAGTAACAACTTCACAGCCAACTCAACAAGTTAGTGCACAGCCAGCTACTCAACAAAGTCAACCAGCTTCTCAGACATCCAGAACAAGACAAAGTCCTGCAAAAAAGGCAACAACAAGCAAGGCAAAAAAGCTGGGTGTGAGAAGGCCACAGACTCCTTGGGTACCACCAGGACCAACCACAAGACTAGGTGCATCAAAAATTGGGCCAACAACTAGGAGGACAACACCAACAAAGAGAGCCTCATTCAAGAAGAATGTCTAGCACTTTAGATTTTATATTAGTTATTTAGCACTTTTGGAACTTATTAACAATTATGGTTTTATGTAATTTGTCTGGTTTTATGCACTTTTGTAATGTTTGGAATCCTAACTGGTGTATTATAAGTACTCTGCAAGTCTAATGTATCTTTTGAACCTCTATGGCATAGCTTGTTTAATGTGATGCTCTGTTCTGGTTGCATTATAAGCATTTTGTTGTGATACTCTGTTTTCAAAATTACAACACTAAACTGAACTGGTACATAATTCTGAACTGGTACATAATTGTACATAATTGATACATAATTGAACACAACATAATGCTTTCAATTTGTTCATAAAACTGGTACATAACTGGTTATAATTGGTTCCTAAGACTGGTGCATAATTGGTACATAATTGATACATAATTGAACACAACATAATGCTTTCAATTTGAAGATTAAACCTGGTACATAACTGGTTCATAAAACTGGTACACAATACTATTTCACTAACATAAAACCTAATCCTTAATAAAACAGGTTACAAACAAAATTATGATAATCATCAAGCTACAGCATTTTCCATATTTCATCATCTTCTTCAATTGACTCTGTATGTGATCAGTCTCTTTCTTTATTTCTTCAGTTGACAATCTAATTTTGACAAACTCCTCTTAAATGTGTTCAATATTCTTTCCAAGCTTCTCCAACCTAACCATCATGATTTGCCCATTGTTTTCTTCAGATTCTTCGCAGAACCACTCGAAAAACCCACACCCGGGATGATCAGGCCCCTACATGTCATACACCCTCATGTTCAATTTCATAAATCTAATAAACCAACACTATAAACTAACACTCTGTGAAAAATAACGTACCTTAAAATGATGACACCCCCAAAATTATCTTCCAAAACTCTTAGTGGTCTTTGCCCTTCTTAGAATGGCCTTATCTCCACAGTAGCAAACTGGTTTCCATGGCAGTTCCGACTTCGTACCAAGCTGAGAGATGAAACTTGCATGGCTTCTTTGTAACATAGATGACGAAGAAGTGGACGATTTCATTGTTCTGGATTTCTGGAAAACCCTAGCAGCCCGTAAATTATTCTCACGATGGTGTTTATTCAACAAACCCTAGCCCCCAAATTGTTAAGAATTCGTTTTCCAGAAGTAACATTCCTTTTAATGAAGGAGAAGAAGATCCAGGTCATATGCCACGCTGGCAACTCTAAACGGACGTTTCAATGAAATAGACGGAAAGGATAAACCTGACACCATTTTAAAAGATAAGGGAGTTATGTGAACTTTTTAAAAATTGTGGGACCAAAATGGACCCCGAGTGAAAGTTAAGGGACGAAAAAGGGTATTTTGCCTTAAATATTTAAAAACTTGTTATATGACCAAAATTCAAGGTTAGTTAATTAGTTTTTCTTTAGGGTCCATTTTTATTACTAGCCCAGGGCCTCTAAAAAGTTAGGACCGGCCCTGAGTATCGATGTTATCTTCATTTTACTGTTAACTTTGTAGATTAGAATTATTATTGAGAAATACAGTTCGAATCTTGATCTAAGATTACCATCTGTTAAAATTCTAAACTATAAACTCTAGATATAGATTTAGATTTAAACATTCACAAAAAGTGTCGATTCTTAATGCTACATTATTATTTAACATACTGAAAAATTTATCGATTAAACAATACGGTCGAATCTTCATCTGGAGTTTAGGCATAAACACTATTTGTGAGAGATGTGTGATGATATTGATTAATATCTAAGTCATGTATAAATTATTAGTGAACTATGTACACAATCGGTGGACGAAACCCAGTCCCAACAAGCTATCATATCTCTGAAAATTTATTTACCAATTGTCGTTTTTTACATATCGTTACTTTTACGATCAAAACACCTTTCGATTCTCTACTTAAAATTGTATTAACCGTTGAACGACATTAATATCGCACCAGTCTTTGTAGATATGATAACAAATACTTACTTATGATTAGTGAACATCAACTACACTACTATTTTGAAGTAAACTCTAATTAATTTGGTTTTGATTTATTTCATATTAAGTTTTAAGATATGAAATGTACACCTAAATTTTAAGAATATATCTCAAACTTTAATTCAAGGAAAAATGGCCTATTAGCAAAAATCGTTGCTTGATAACAACTAACACAAACTATTTGTCAAGCCTTACGCCTACGTTTTTCCTATAAAGCACTGCCTAAAAAGGACTTACAGAATTGTTTTTTTTATAAAAAGTGCTGCCTAAAAATGACTTAAGTCAGCGCTTCTAATAATAAGTGTAGCCTAAAGGGAACTTAAGTCAGCTCTTTTAACAAAAAACATTGTCTAAAGGTGGACTTAAGCCAACACTTTTAACAGAAAGCACGACCTAAAGTTCACTTAAGACAGCGCTTTTAATAAAAAGTGATGCCTAAAGTGCACTTAAGTCTGCTTTTTTTAAAAAAAAAGCGCTGCCTAAAGAACACTTAAGCCAACGCTTTTAACAGAAAGTGTTGTTAAAAGTGCACTTAAGCCAACACTTTTAACAGAAAATGATACCTAAAGAGAACTTAAGCAAGCGCCTTTAACAAAAAATGTCGCCTAAAATGCACTTAAGTCGGCACTTTTAACAAAAAGTGATGCCTAAAGTGAACTTAAGTCAATGTTTTTTCATTATAAAAAAGTGCTGCCTATACCTATAACAGCGCTAGAATAGGAAGCGCTGCTTAGGTTAAAAAATGTTGTCTAAAGTTTTTTTTGGCATAGTGTGGGTGAACTGGTCTTGTTAATTCGCCGTATAATTATAAAGTGATTGTTATTCAAGTGATGCATATTCATTAACAAAGAATAATTATAGGATTTGCATAAAGATCTAATCGCTCTTCATTATCGAAACTCTAATCCAAGTTATTATTGTACTTATTTTTCATACAAATCGTTATTGATAACCCCTTGTTTTATTTTAAATCGCACGATTATCACCTTGTTTGAATTTGAAATTCACGTGGAGACAAATTTATTTTATTGCTCTGACTATATTAGGACACTTGCTAAGAAAGTCATCAGGTTGTATGTTCCTCAATAAAACGTAGATCTAGTCCTTAGTCTCACCCGTGGTGAAACTATCAAGTCCACACATGCATGTTTCCTTCATACACACTTGTACATCATAACATCTGTAAGCCTTAGTGTTGATCTTTTCTCATGTAGGTCAGTCAAAAATTTTACATGCATTTTTTTACACTATCAATTCATCACATCATCTGTTTGCATTACTTATAAGTAGTTAAAATAAAAGTCAAATGCATGTGTGGATCAATTGACATGTTAAACTTGATATTATGACACATCAGATAACTCTTTACTACATATTCATATCATAAAATTAATCGTTGAATTGAAAGCTACTATTTATAGATCATGTCTATAAAATTACATATTAATCAAAAATCATTTCACTAATCAATAATATGCATAAAAATTAACATCTTACGTAACTTCATCAAAACGCTTAATTTGATTAATCTCTTTAACATATTAAATAATTTCTTATTGATATAAAATTTTATCAATGATATATATGATAGTAGTTTCCAATCTAATAGTTGATTTTGCTATATCTACATATAATAAAAAAATTATAAAAAATATTTTATTATTAAATTTGCCATTTTAATGTCGTTTGATCTAATATAATAGTATATAACATGCACGACTAAATAAATAAAAGAATAATAATTTAAACATCATTATTGAGTACAAAATAAATAATAATTTAAACATCCTATTAACTGTTTATTTTCTATCTGAAACAGTACCTTGTTATTTAAGATAATTCCTTTTGTCAACTATTGTGAAGTCAATCAATGAGGCCACCCTTCAATTTCAAAGCAAAATAGAAAACGTTATTCAGCCTAATTCTTTGTTTGACAAATATAAACAAATAAGAGTACAAAAACAAAAGCGGATGGCTAAATACATACACCATACGATACGACTGTATTTGTCTTTGATACAATAATTGCATGATAGGGTAATACAGTAGAGAGGCATAACCCATCCACCTCGGTTGTCATAACAACCACGAAATGCCACGTGTGGTGCATACTATACGAACAAAATTGTCATTCGAATTGAGTGCGTTAGAGAGGTTGCTGTGATGGAGTGTGTCGGCCATCTTTTAGTTAAGAAAATAATAATAATAATTAATAGATTATTTTAATTTGATAAGAGTTGTAAGTGATTTGAAAAAAGAAAGAGCATGAGGTTAGTTTGGATTTATCTTAAAGAAAACTCAACGTGGCGGCGGTACCGGTCGACACACTAGCAGCCAAAAGGAAAACTCATTCCCTTCCTTTCACTTCACCCGTCTCTACCGTCAATATTTATTGTAGATATATACTCCATGTAGAATATTTTTTTTTTGTTGATGTTGTTGTTGGGAGATTGATAGAGAACAACATGGAACTAAAGATTTAGGACCACTCAAAATTTAAAAACCATATATCACACTATTATTGTACTTTCTTATGCGTTTTTAATTATATGGAAATATTAATATTTGTAAAGGTATTTTAGAGTAGTTTCAAAGAATAACTTGTTTTTTTGTTAAAAAGAGGATATTGTAATTTCAAACTTTCACTTCAAGACATAAAATATGGGAGCAGATTCTCTCCAGTTAACATTTCATTGGAGAGGGTGTAGTTCAAATACTCACCAATAAAATTTAATAAGCATTTATAAAAATAAATATAATAAAATGGTTTTATCATAGGTTTATTTTTGTAGTAAAAAATTCAAATGAGTTGAATTTTAAAATTTTTATAGTATGATTGGATTGAAATTAATATTTTAAAAATTAGACTAAATCGAGTGATTCAATCAGTTGAGTTGAATTTGGTCTGGTCAGTCGTCCAAAATCGTTAGTGGATTAAAATCGAAGTAAAACCGAAAAAATCAAATTGAACTGTTCAAAACCATTTAACAAAAGAACTAAAGCAAATTTTGTAAAACTGTCCGGATAAAAAAATCATCAAACTAATCATTTTATTATTTTTTTAAAAAAAAAATTAATATCAAAACCTAATACATTCCTCAATCACAAAAAATTAATTTCTTATTTTTTTTACAACCATACAAACTTCTAAGTTTTATCAATTTGTTATAGTTTTTCTTTCAACCACAATTCATCATCACCATGTCACCTTGTTCAACTATTGTCGTTCAAATTATTATTGTTTGTCATTGTCAATTATAATTTGTTTGTCGTTGTTTTACTCGAATTTGTTAATTATTATTCAATTAAATATGTTGTATTATTTATTTTTTTTAATTCTAACTTATCTAATTTATGTATTCTTAATTATTTGAATTTTATTGTTAGTTCGGTTCTATTATTTTAATTTAGGTTTAAATTAGTTTAATTTATTTTGTTTAAATTAATCTTAAATGAACGTTGAAATTAAGTATAGAATTATGTTATGTTATTATATTATATCATATATTATGGTTATTGTTGTATTATATTGTTATGGCTGTATTAAG
The DNA here is from genome assembly GCF_029867415.1 of Vicia villosa. NCBI lineage: Eukaryota > Viridiplantae > Streptophyta > Magnoliopsida > Fabales > Fabaceae > Vicia > Vicia villosa. Next base: position 30,716,944 of record NC_081182.1, on the reverse strand, counting down.
TTTGTAATCTATTTTTGAAATATTAATTTTATTAAATTCTTAACATATGATTCGGTAAGATATCTATAAAATTTAATTTTATATTATTAATTTATTTAATAAACGATTCGATCGTAGGTTTAATCGGTTGAATCAATTAAATCTTAAATAAAATATTTTATTGGTTTGATTTTTGGTCTGATTTTTAAAATATTGATTGAAGTACATATACGGTGATAAAATTGTTGTTCTGAGGTATAAAATTAAAATAACTCATTGAAAAATAAAATTATGAGTAAATTATACTCTCCTCCTCAAGAGATATTCATATTACTCTATCTTGTTCTCTTGTGTTAAAATATACATTTATATCTCTTCTTAAGCAAAATATATTACACTTCTCTCTTTTGAGATATGCTGGTATTACACTATTTTTTCTTTTGAAATATGCTCATATTACAATGTTTTTTCAATTATATTTTCTTTTTTTTATTTGGTCTAATAGTCTAGTGACTATAATTTCACCTCTTAAAAGAAAATAAGTAGGACGATGTGGTTTCAAACTCTATCACTTACAATCGGATGCTATTTAAAGGTAAATAAATTATACACTTACATCCCTTCTGCGACAAAATATATTAGAAAAATGGCATTATCCTTCCCTAAAAGATGAATAAATTACATTATTTCTTCTTCTTAGCGACTCATTATGTATTTGTATGTGAAATTCGTTAGAGTTGTTGAAGGTTTTAGGGGCTCTAATTCTAGTACTTTTGGAAAATGTAGACCCCAGTTGAAGTTTTATACTCAACATGTACTTCCTTCTCCCATCGTTATCACCATTGACTAGTATCTCTTCTACGTTGAACTGCTCGATGTAGGGTCGTACTTATTTTTCTTCCCCTGTCTAATTTATTCCAGACTTTCCACTGACTTGTGTTTCCTTCTCAACAACGTGAAATGCATGAAATATATTTCCTTATATTTCATACTTTTAGCAAATTCGAACCACGTGAAGTGCTTGTCTTTCTACACTTGATGGGGTCGAGAAGGCAACATATGTTAGTGGAAAGTCTGAGATCCACAAAATAAGCAAAAGGTGAGCCATTACGATCCTACATCTAGAGGTTCAATGGAGAAGCATTACTAGTCATGGGCGTCGACGAGAAGATTAAGAAGTACAAGTTAAGTTTAATACTTCAACAAGGGTCCAACTTTGCCAAGAGTATTAGAATCAGGGTTCATGAAACGTTTAACAACCTACTAGCAAGGACCAACAAGTTCATACTATACGAGGCAGAGCTAGTCCTTAGTAAGGCAATTTATGACAGAGGATTTAAGAAGGGGGAAAAGTAGAAGGGGAAACAAAGAAACCCAACAAGGAAACTAAAATAAGGGGTGAAGGCAAGATATTTACAAACCAACTGAGAGGCCAAGAGAACATTGTCTTCCGATACATAGATTACACGCCATTTAATGTATCAAGAGAGTGCATCTTGTAAGAATAGATTAATATAAATTTTAGAGAAGAACAAGTTGAAACACCAAAACCACTCTAAGAATGTTTAGGTGTGGACGAATCTCAATACTTTCATTTCCACTTGTGCAACAACTATAACATATAAGAATACGTATAATTGGAGGATGCTCTCAAATATTTAATCAGGAATGGAAAGTTGTAAATATTTTCTCCCTAAGAAAAAATAAGGCCTAAGCAAAAGAGACACAAAGAAGAAAGTTTGCAAATGAGAAGAGTGAGATAATCCAAGTGGCTAAAAACACATGAACATTCTGACCATGGAGAAGAAAACAAATTACCAATTACATATACCGTTGCAAGGAGGACATTCGGTGAATGAGAATGATTTATAATCTTAATGAACTTTGAAAATGATCCACAATAATTTTGGGAGAAACTCTCTATCAACATCAAGACATGCCTGGGAGTGCAAAAGAGACAAATTATAATTTGGACCAACTAAACGAGATCTTGCATGAACAAACCACGATGACCATGACTGGTAGTTTCAAGAGGTTTTCCTCATAAACATTTTAATATATTAAATTAGAATAATATACTTAACAAGAGATTAACGAATAGCTTATAAAAGAAGGAGAAAAATATAGATTTCAATCTAAGGAGGAGGGATAATGTAATTTATTCACCTTTTAGGGGAGAAAAGTGCTTTTTTTTGTAATATACTTTGTCAAAGAAGAGATGTGAGTGTATAATTTATTTACCTTTAAGGATCATATGATTGCATGAGTGCGGGTTCAAACACACTTACAACATCATCTTTACTCACCTTTAAGGGATTTGTAAAATTCTAGCAACTAGACTACTAGACCAAGAAAATAACAGGGGAAGATAGTGTAAGATGATTATCTCTTAAGAGAGGAAAATATAGCATACTTTATATAAGAGAGGATAAAGATATGTATTATAACATAATAGAGGAGGGTAGTGTAATATGAGTATCGATCAAAGTCGGAGAATGTAATATATTTTGCATAAGAGAGGAGAAGAGTGTATATTTTAACACAAAAGGGGAGGGTAATTTAATATCAGTATCTCTTGTGGGAGAGGATTGTAATTTACTCTTAAATTATTGGTGATTCGGTTTAGCTATGGATGATTAGTTAGTTATAGAAGATTCATTGAAAAAATTCAATGGATCTGATTCAGTTTCATACAGTTTAATTTAGATTTTTTTTTTGGTATTGGCCAACAATACAAATTATATAGGCTAAATTGTAGTTTTAGTCCTCTAATTTTACTTTATTCATGAAATTAGTCCTCCTATTTTAAATTTAAACCGTTTTGGTTCCCCTCTCATGTTTTGCATAAAAATCGATAAGATGTTCGTTTTTTAATTTAAATTTTTATCTATAAACTTCCACGATATTCTTATATACGATGATTTATCGTGTTTCATAAGAAACTTGTCATTTAGAAAATGAAAACATCAATAATTTTAAGTGCAAAAATATGAGAAAGACCAAAATTGTTTAAATTTAAATTTGAGGAATCAATTTCGTAAATCAGATAAAATAGGAGGATCAAACCAATTATATATAATTGCTGAAGGGGATGACCTAAGCTTGAACCTAAGTTTAAAGTTGTCAAATAAGTTGTTCTCACAACTAAATCACTATAGGTTGATTTATCGTGTTTCATAAGAAACTTGTCATTTAGAAAATGAAAACATCAATAATTTTAAGTGCAAAAATATGAGAAAGACCAAAATTGTTTAAATTTAAATTTGAGGAATCAATTTCGTAAATCAGATAAAATAGGAGGATCAAACCAATTATATATAATTGCTGAAGGGGATGACCTAAGCTTGAACCTAAGTTTAAAGTTGTCAAATAAGTTGTTCTCACAACTAAATCACTATAGGTTGATTTATCATGTTTCATAAGAAACTTGTCATTTAGAAAATGAAAATATCAATAATTTTAAGTGCAAAAATATGAGAAAGACCAAAATTGTTTAAATTTAAATTTGAGGAATCAATTTCGTAAATCAAATAAAATAGGAGGATCAAACCAATTATATATAATTGCTGAAGGGGATGACCTAAGCTTGAACCTAAGTTTAAAGTTGTCAAATAAGTTGTTCTCACAACTAAATCACTATAGGTTGTATAACACATATGACAAACAATTTTTCAATATTTAAATTACAAATAGTAAATATTTTTATTAATATTTAAAAAATACAAAAAATATAAAAAATTTAATATAATATATAACATATAATATACTACAAATTAATATTATAAAATGACAATTTTCAATTTTGTTTAAAGCATATATTTTCAATTTTTTCTTAATACAACCGGTGGAAAAATATATATTTCTTCATATAAATAGAAACCACATGACAAACAATTTTTCAATATTTAAATTACAAATAGTAAATATTTTTATTAATATTCAAAAAATAAAATTAAAAAAAGAAAAAATTTAAAATAACATATAATATATAATATGTTACAAACTAATATTATAAAATGACAATTTTCAATTTTGTTTAAAGCATATATTTTCAATTCTTTCTTATTACAACCGGTGGAAAAATATATATATTTCTTCATATAAATAGAAACCAATCCCACATACTTTTGAGAGTATAAACAGAATCTTCCTGAACTATAGCTTTGGCAATATCGACACATAATTTATATATATGCTTTAGTTTAGCAACTCAGGTGAATCAAATACAAATACAGCATAGGCAAAGCCACAAGATCATGGTGATGGAAGAAGAAAGAGAGTGTTGTTCAACAATAATAAGAAACAACAACATCAACCCCAAAGAGAATCACAAACAAGAGAAACCATACAGAGGAATAAGGAAAAGAAAGTGGGGAAAGTGGGTTGCAGAAATAAGAGAACCAAACAAAAGATCAAGAATCTGGTTAGGTTCTTACACCACCCCCGTAGCCGCCGCACGTGCCTACGACACCGCCGTGTTCTACCTAAGAGGTCCGACCGCTCGCCTTAATTTCCCCGAATTATTGTTCCAAGACGACGAAGACAACATCAACAACAACAACAAAGACGGTTCTGTTCCACAAGGTAACATGTCCGCTGATTCAATACGTAAGAAAGCCACCACGGTCGGTGCTAGAGTTGATGCTCTTCAAACCGCTCTTCAAGCTTCATCGCGTTCTAGTTCTACTTCTACTCCATTTAACTCTGATGTTAAACCTGATTTGAACGAGTTTCCAAAACCTGAAGATTATTAATATAATTCATACTGTTATATTTTCTCTCTGTAATCTCTCTGCAATTTCTTTATCTTTCTGTTTCTTAGAATTGTTAACAGAAATAGATTATAGAATATAGACTCTTGTCATAAATTAATGTAACCTACTTTTACTCTTTATTTAATTTCTGAAAAATATTATGAAAATTATGAATAATCATGTTTTGTTGTTTGATACTATATTATTTTGTTTGGTTATTTGAATTTGGTCTGAATATGTTAACATGGTATTTTTCCCATAAGGTTGCGTTTTTTTGTGAGATATATATTCTCTTGTATGTTATCTTGATGGTGATGATTGTTGTTGTGCAAATGAATGCAATGAACTAGTGTGTGTGAAAAGAGGCCAATAAACGGTGAAGAGATAAAGATAGGATTCCTAGGAACGGCAGTGGCCCAACAAAGCCGCATTAGTTTGAAAGGTACAAAAAAATTTAATATTGTATCAGTTGTTATAAAGTATAACAAGTGGATATTGAGATAAGCACCAAAATAGTTAGTTGTTGATATGTAGAATGAACTAGACAGGTGAAGAGTAAGTGGTGATCAATCTCAAAGAGTGTTTTTTGGACCTTACCATATATTTTGTTTTTTTATATATGGAAAGAGTAGGGGTCCATTGAGATTTTTCTTTTCTCTCTTTATAAAATTCTAACTTGGGAGTTGGACCACTTTTTTCCCCTCTTTTAAAAGAATCAGAAATATAATTACATAGTTATGTCGGTTTTATGTTTTTGATAAATGCGGTAAATGTTTAGTGCTTATCATGTGAATGTGAATGTTCTCTTCTGTTTCATAGCCATGACTTTTTTTGAGGGAAAAAGGGGCTAAGCTCCCAACAAAACAGAACAAAAAAATGAGAAGATGTGTTAACACTGTCCATTGAAGTGTAACACATCATAGCTGATAAGAAATCATTCCATCAAAATTTAGTATTTTTATAAATGTGAGACTGAATATATACAGTTGTGTAGTCACAACTAAGGATTTTTATAACAATTTTTTGTAACAACATATCCACATATTATGCAAAATAATAAAGTTATGACTATATGAGAATGAAAATAACTAAGGTACACAATGAGAATTAACATTATTATTGGACACCCCTTCAACATGGAATAGAGGTTAAACAGACCAAATTTGTGAAACAAAGTGAAGAAAGGGTTGTGGTTCAGGGTTGGTAAATACACCTACTACCTCTTGTGTTTGAGTATACGGGTATTAAATGCATGTTTTCTCCTGCACCATGAATGATACAGCAGTCCATCTCTATGAATTTTGTTTGTTCATGAGTATAGTAGAGTTCTTATCATAGAAGATGATCACTGGATTGGATTCGGATAGTCAATAGTCAAATCTTTGAGTAAATATAACAATCATTGGGTTTCGCAAGTTGTGTTGTCCAATGCTTGATATTCTACCTTTGATGAAGATATAGAGACAACGTGTTGTTTTTTGTTTTTACAAGATATATTTGCTAACACTACTACAAATATTATATTATACAACAAAGTTTTTACCTCTACCGATCAATAACCCAAACATAGGTTTTGATTATATAATACAATAAAGTTTTTACCTCTACCGATCAATAACCAAAGCATATGTTTTGGGAGCGTTATGACTAATTTTTTTAAATATATACAATTTATTCCCTTAAATTTGGAAAAATAAAAAGGAAATATTCCTTTTTGGTGTACCATTTTAGATATTTGTACATTAAATTCTATAAACAATGTAATTTAATATTCTGTGTATATTTTTAGTTATGTTCTTCTATAAAATAAAATGTTATTGATTTCTATCACAAAATTTATATATATTTTATATGTAAAAAGAATGTAGGCCAGTAAATTGAGATTTAAACCATTATGACAAAAAAAGTTTTACCCCTCGGTTTTAATTTAAAACTTATGTAAATAATTTTTCTTCACTTTAATATTAACAAAATCTGAGAGGTATGTGACATGCACTTTATAATTTTGAAAATAAAAAAATGTTGTTGTTGGGGATCGAATCAATGACCATTACAACTTTCCTATCGGTTGAACAATACCTGATGGATAAAGTGACAAGTTTTCATGACGCTCTTCGTTACCTCACATGTGAAACCTAGGTAAAATCTTTTTTTCAACTGAGGTAAAATGTGTTTTTTATAGTAGTGTAAAAAGGTACAATGTCGAACAACCCCTAGTTGTATAGGGATGTATGAGATTTCTGGTTTAAAATGTGGTAAGAGCTTGCTCATGTAAGGGTGGTAGAGAGATTTTGTATATATTTTTTAGGGAATGCATGATCCTTTTCCCCTTTTGTAAGAGTGGTATATATAAGAGACTTATTAGGTCTGGATCAGATGCCAAGAGGAGCGATTCCCCATTCTTTCGGCCAGAGGCGCTTGATTGGAAGACTAAGTCCTTCTAGAAATCGTAGGAGAAACATTTATTCCCCATTCCTTGATAGATTTTGTATGCAACACATACCGCACCTGTTGAATCAATATGAAACATGGTTTGGTTAGGATCGCTAGGCTCGGGCCCAATACACGACCAACTTTGGGTGTTTAAAATAAATATTCAATTTGGGCGGTCTACGACACGTTGTTGGACACTCGCCCAAAATTAGTGCAATTCTCTTGCCTTGTGTCTGTTGAATTATTCCTCCTAGGGTCCAATGAAATCATTTAAGTAAATAATCTCTTAAGCCCGAGGTCTTGAAAAGGGCATAGTGATTAAATGAGTATGACTCTAAACTTAATCATAGGCCTTTTGAAAATCTCTTGGTTAGGTATCTGGGATGATTCACCCAGATGGGATTGGGGCGAGTCCCTCGAGTGAAGATTTAGGCGATTCCATCAAGTGAAAATTGAGGCGGGTCCTTTAAGAGAAGCTTGAGACGAGTCCCTCAAGTGAAGCTTGAGACGAGTCCCTCAAGTGTCTCCAGCATTAACTCGTGCAACATTAAATGCTTTTAATGATGGCATTTTCTTATGAAGAAGAAACGACACGATACTTTACTGCGTTAGAGACGTGGGGAGATCTCTCGGTAATTGTTGGATTGCATAGGGAAAGGTCATCATTTCCTACTCAACCTAGTTTCTGGTTATATAAAATAGAAACTCCCTCCTATTTTCAAAACATATTATCACAAAATTCTTTCTCTGAGAAAGCAGTTCATCTTCTCTAAACACAAAGCTTTCATTTCTGCTCGCCTATAAGTATACGCCTTATTCCTTCTCTTCACCTTTTTCCTTTTCAATCATGACAACTATTAGGGATTTAGACGAGAATGGAAAGGGTAAGTACCATTTAATGGTAGAGACTTGTTGGAGAAGTATTTAGATTGCATGGAGAACATTGAGGGAACATATGGGATAATCGGCTATAAGCTTTTAAAAATGGAGGAGGTCGGGAGTTATGAGAGCACTACTAGCTCTGATAGTCACAGTCTGAGTGATAGTGATAGTGATTCCTTTTTCCCTTCCACTTTCTCAAGCACTATGAGGTTACTGATGGCGTCTAGCTCTTCCAAACAGTCACGGGTCGATAACTATGATTCGACGTACGACAAACAATGAAAGGTGGATTCCTTCTGTGAAGATCTAAATTTGTCTAAAACATAAGATGAATAAGACGTCATCTTTGAAGCCTTGCTCTAAGGGCGAAAGAGTTTGCACGGTGACCCTTTAGGACTTATAAAATGATTTCTTCTACATGTATATTCTTATGATCTAAGAATTAGGGGGTTTAATCCCTTTTACTACGTTTGAGTCTAAGATACTTAACACCATCAACATTGCCCCTATTTAGATGTTGCCTAATGGATGGAATTTCATCAAGGCGTTTGAATTCTTGTTTTTATCCTTCTGTGGCACGAAAACTGCCAACAATAGTGGATATGTCATGGTGTGTACGCTACCCTTTATGGTCCTTTTCACCCCCACTCGAACCACTATAAAATCTAAAAGATAAATTTGTGAAAGTGATGGGAAAATATGATCTTTATATGGCGATGTATGATGAAGATAATGATGATTGATTCCTCTTCTATTGAATAGAAGATCCAGTGACAATAAATGAGTATAATTATGATTTCTCACTACTATATTGAGGGAAGTCCTGAACGTGTTCTAGATGAGTTCCATGAAAGTGTTGAACTTGATAAGAGGGAAGATGACGACAAAAATATTATCGACTATTTAAATAATTTTGGATGTTACTTAGGGATTCCATAATATTCACATTGCTTTGGATTGATGCCCTTATTTTTTCGCATGACACGTGGCTTTACTGATTGTTGAGCAGAATAAATATATTCGAGTTCGACAAAAGGCTGCTCGCGGGGAGATGTGGTTTGACGATTCTAAAAGTCACACTGGAATACTGTTAGGGAAATTTAAAAGGAAAGGTGGTGGAGGATCCATTCTTGTGCCTCCCAAAGATCATGAAGCCTTTCATGTCGGGCCAGGCAGGAACTCCCTCTATGAGACGCCTCTCTATGGAGGCACAACATCTATCTTTCTTTAACGTGGAGACACAACATGACTTCATTTATTTGGAAGGGATGCACGAAAAAAAGGATTTTCATCTTCTCCCAATGTACAATTCCTTTGGGACTAAGACTCCAACACTTTGGGCTACGTGGAGACGCGTCTGAGCTTCCCTGTTAACTTCCCTAACAACCACTGTATGAAGGGTTTCGTGTTGGAGCAAGCGATGTTCAACGCCTATTCTAAATCTTATTGGTAAGTTTCCAAACTCAGAGTCCGTCTGAACACTAAAAAAGAATAGACTATTGTGGCTAAAAACTCTTTGAATTATGTTACTGAGGAATGAGACAAACTAAATAAATTTGGGAAATTAAAAGGCGAGGAGGTCAAGAAGTTGGAAGATAAGTTTTCCCGAGTGACGTTGGAAATTAAAGAGTTCGCTGATGCTCAAAATTACATCGTTGCCTCTGAAGATAGGGCCTTTGAAAAGGCGAAGCCCCGAGTTGCATTTTTATACCCTGACTTGGACCTCAACGAGTTGGATCTCTTCAAGATAGTCAAGGATGGTCAACTTGTGGATGAGAAGGACAGGGTCCCTTGAGAGATTACCCAGGACTCAGAGGATAATGCAGGATATATGGTTTATGTTGAGGAGCAATTTATGGGAGAAGAGAAGCACCAGGCCTTTTGTTTATTTGTAATGTTGCCCCTCGTGGGTTTTTGTATTAATGCACTTAGGTGATTTTGTAATCCTGACCGCCTGGGCTTTTATTATCTCGCCCTTCGGGATTTATGTAAATCTTTCTTTTCGAGGCCTTATTAAAATTCTAACAAAGAATGGAAGATGGGGTTTAGAGGCAGAATAAGATAGATTTAGTGAAAAGGTGAATGAACATGTTGAGTCTTGATATAGATAAATTTGTAGAATATTTCCCCACAATTGATATATATATATACATACATACATACATACATACATACATACATACATACATATATATATATATATATATATATATATATATATATATATATATATATATATATATATATATATATATATAAATGAGGTGAAATATGGTATGTTATCACCACAATTGATATTAGTAACCGTGTGAAAAATTATTCCTTTTTAATTAAATTATAACAAGCTGGAGTTAATTATCTCATAACAAAACAACACTCTAGCGAAAACTCTTATGAACAAAATAGCTCCTTAGCAAAAACCCATCTTTAATAAACTCATTTCTTCATTAACATTATGTAGGGTACGAATGAAGGAAAGGAAAATTGAAACTTGTAATAAGGATTCACGAAACTCATTTCTTTGACTCTTATTCTTCACCTTTATGTTGTTGTTGTTGTTCTTGAGACCCTAAACCCTAGAGTTTTAATGTTGAATGTTGTTGACTTTTTGTTGTTTAAGGGTATATGTTGTTATGATTGAGAGTGAGATTTAGATTATTTTGGTGTTGTTGAAAATGTTATTTGTTGTTGTTGTATTGTTGTAATGACTTAGCATTTTTTTTATTTTTAAAATGTGACTTAGTAATTTGTTGTATTGAAATTGTTATTGTGTTGTTGATAATATTGTTGTTGTATTGTTGTTATGTTAAATAATTTTACAAGCATTTGATATAAGTATCATAATGCATTATGGATCGTAGTTGAATGAAAGCTAATATATTAAGCCCAGTTTATAATAAAAGAGCTCTTGAATTTGCGTAGATAAAACTTTTATTTTCCTTCTGTTATATGCTAGAATATCACCTATATTATGGTGGAATTTGTCAAAATTATACAATATGGACGTGACATGGTGAAGTAGATAAAAACCAAATTGTGATGTCACAAATACATGAAGTTGATGTAAATATGGATAATCGACTAGAAGATATGATTTATGATATTGTAGAAGAATCTTTAGGAAAGCCCATATTTATTATACTTTATGTAGTGACAAGGATGTATCTTTATATGAGGGGTGCACAAATTTTAAACGATTGTTTGCGGTACTAAAACTGTTTAATCTGAAGGGAAAAAGTGGATGGACGGATAAAAGTTTCACGTAATTGCTTGAGTTGCTGAAAGAAATGCTTCCATGAGGTAACAAATTGTCAGACCCAAGGCTGTTCATTGGTTCAAGTAAATCCTAACCAAACCGGAATCAAAACCAAACCATAGTGTTTGGATCAAGTATTTTTTCCGTTTGGGCAAGAACCGAGGCAAACCAATGAAATCCGATGACAATTGATTCGGGCATCTATTTCCAATTTTCTACCACAAACATGTCTATCTAAACCAACCATAATTAGTTGTCATGAAAATTACTACCAAGCATTCAAATTCAAGAATAAAAAAGATAAATGACGTATGTGGACAAGTTATGCTATTTTGATTTGTCATTAAAAAATTGTTAGTGTATTGTGGTAACCGAGCTACAAATCACATTCATTATCATACTAACTCAAGTGACTAATTATAGATTCAAAAGTATTTATGATAGATGTTTTTCTTGTTATATATTTTTTAATCTATTATAAAAAAATTCATAGTCTAGTATTTATAATTGAACACTATTGATACAATATTTTTTTATATCATTATGAAAAATCAATTTATGTAAATAAGTTATTTTCTTATAAATACTTTTGTATTTTTTTAATTTTCCCGGTCAATCCAACCCAAACCAACCCGTTGTTTCTCGGTTTGGTTTAGTTTTAAATTTATCGAAAATATTTGCAAATCCAATTCAAACCAATCCATATAATTTTAATCGGTTTGAGTATCAAATTCTCTCAAAACCGAAACAAATCGGCCTGCGAACACCCCTTGTCAGACCATAATTATGAGGCCAAAAAGATATTGTGTCCAATGTATTTGTAGTATATAAAAATACATGCATGGTGTAATGATTGTATATTATACATGAAATAGTATGAAAAACACAATCAGTTCCTGAAGTGTGGGGAATCGCGCTACAAGGTGAAGAACAACAATGATGATGACGATGGTAATGTAAGCAAGAAACGTCCTCTTACCAAAGTGTTATGGTACCTGCCAATAATTCAAAGATTCAAGAGATTATTTGCTAATGTTAATAATGCAAATAATATTATATGGCATGATGATGAAAAAAATGTGATGGAAACATTTGTCAAGTTAATGACTCTTTGCAGTAGAAGAAAATTGATTTACTGTATCCTAATTTTGGCAATGAGATAAGAAACATTAGGATTGAACTTAACACTGATGGAATGAATTCATTTGGTAATTTGAATACTAACCATACTTCGTGGTTTGTTCTTCTCATTATTTACAACTTATCTTCATGGTTGTGCATGAAACACAAATATATGTTGTTATCTATGATGATTTCAGGAACAAGACTATTTGGAAGTGACATAAATGTTTATCTAATTCCATTAATTGAAGATTCGAGAGTTTTGTGGGAGGAAGGTGTTGATGTTGATGATGCTTATCCAGGTGAAAAATTTAAGATGCGTGCCATGTTATTTTGCACAATCAACGATTTTCCTGCATATGTTAATTTGTCTGGACACATAATCAAAGGGAATAAAGTGTATTATTCATGTGAATATAATTCATGATCTCACCAACTTCAGTATAGAAAAAACACTGTTTAACTTGGGCATCAAAAATTTCTAAAACTCAATCATCCATATTGTAGATTGTAGAAGACTTTTTAATCGAGAGCAGGAGTTTGACGCTTCTAAGTATTTAACCAGAAAATAAGTTTATAAACGACAACAACAAATTAATATTGTCTTTGGAAAGAACCAACAAGGTTCTGTTGAGAAAAATATATGGAATTAGATGTTAGTGTTCTTTGATCTTCCCTATTCGTCTAGTCTCGATGTAAGATATTGTCTTGATGTGACGCATGTAAGAAAAATGTGTGTGATTGTTTGATTGGAACACTTCTAAAAAATTCAATTCAAGACAAAAGATGGTAATAATTATCGTCTAGATATGGTGGCGATGGGTCTACGACAAGAATTGGCTCCATAAGAATTAGGAAAGAGAACATATTTGCCCTCATGTCACACTCTATCTAAAAAAGAAAAAAAATTTGCGAGTGTTTTTATGTTATCAAAGATACCCAAGGGTACTGATCAAACATCAAGAAACTTGTATCAATAAAATATTTCAAGCTAACTGGCTCAAAATATCATGATTGTCATATCTTAATGCAACAACTTCTACCAGAGGCTATCAATGGTATCTTAGCAAAAAATACAAGGGTAACTATAAAAAGATTGTGCTTATTCTTTAATGAAAATGTAATAAAGTATTTTATTCAAAAAATTAGATGAATTGGAAAATTAGGCTGCAATAATCTTGTGTCAATCGGAGATGTATTTCCCTCCATCATTTTTTGAAATTATGGTCCACTTAATTATTCTTCTAGTCAGGGAAATAAGATTTTACGGTCCATTTTATTTAAGGTGGATGTATCCAATAAAGCGATACTTAAAGATCTTTAAAGGGTATACTAAGAATCATCACCCCCAGGAAGCTTCGATAGTTGAAAGGTACATTATAGAAGAACATGTTGAGTTTTGTTCAAACTATATATCAGAAGCAGACTCTATAAGAATTCTAAAGTCTCGTCATGATGGAAGATATTAAGGTAGAGGTCTTCAAAGTTTAAATGTTAAGTCAATGGCTTAGGATGTAGTTCTTCAGGCACATTTTATATATTGAATAATGATGATGAATTTCAACCTTACTTATCTTCTCACAATATATTTATCAAGAAAAAATTCTTCCGAATGAGTGACAAGTGGTTATTGAAAGAGCATAATAAGAGTTTCATTAATTGGTTTAATGAAAGGATTACAAATTACGTGAGTGCATAAAAGACAATTAAATATATGTCATACATGCCTAAATTTGATATAGTAACTTGGACTGCATACAACATTAATAAATTTTCCTTTTATATAAAATCAAAGGATGATATATTAAAATGCAAAATAGTAGGGGTATGGTTGAGGCTTAATCCATGTACTTCTCTAACTCCAAAGATAACAATCCTATAATGACATTTAGACCATACTTTATGGTCATTGAGAAATTCAGAAGATTAATTATAATCTATTCAAAATGTCTTTATTTAAATGCAAGTGGATTTACACTAACACATGTGTACAAATTGATGAGTTATGATTCAAAAGGGATGACCTTGACAAGGAAAATTATATGAACAAACCATTCATCATGGCATCTTAAGTAAAATACGTGTTTTAAATCGCCGACCCTTCTGACAAATGATGGTCAATTATTCTCTAAAGAAAACGCATTCCTCGTAGTAATGAAAATTAAGATGTAAAATTTTGATATTCCTGAGGCCCCTTCTTTCGCAACACAAATGCCTACTTCATATGAAGAAGTTGATACAGATGATGTACATGATATTCATTATAATCATGAAGAAGGCATATGAGAAAACAAACAAGTGAATACTTTTTATTGTATATTCATAATTTATTGTTTGTTATAATTTCTAAGAGTTTATACATGTGTGTCAACAAGTGTTATACTAACAAGTATTATTATTTGAAATTATAGGTGTTTGGAGACAAGACAACAAAAGATGCATGGTCACGTTGTGCATCTTGCTTCCTTTAGAATTATGAATCTAGTGCACAATAATTTTGTATGTTAGTTTTTTACTTATTTGATGTAATGGTGTATAAAATGTATGTCATTTTGGCACCATTTTGCTTTTGATGTAATAATACATTTTTTTTGCTAAAAGCCAAAGAAATGTCTACCACTATTGCATCTATCCAATCATACGTCGGCGCACCCACCTGACACCTAAGATTTAAATCTTCCAGCACTTCAGCATTGCTAGCTTCATAACCTACATTTTGCAGATGAACCTAGATAAAATTTCTAGCATAATTCCTCCTTTGCAAATTAACTTGTACTTCCTCTTCCGATGAGGAGGCGTTAGGATCTCGACACAATTTATTCTTCTGCCTACATTTGTGATAAATGCATAGGGATTTCGACACAATTCATTCCCCTACAAACATTAGAGATAAGGGCGACCAACGACTTTGAAGAAGAAGTATCTTCCCCCAAGGAAGCCTTATAAATCCTCTTTGACCCATCATCGTCAAATATTGATATGATTTTTGGACATACAAAATCACTACTAGTGAAGGGATCAAAGGATCAAGGGGATGACCCAGATGAATTTTCTACTTCATAATCACTCGTTAAATCAAAGTGTTATCACTTATCCTAACTAAAAGCAGAAAATGCTAAAGAAAATTCAAGTTAGAAAGGTTAAAAGAGATTAATGGAGCAAGAGAAGTGAAAAAGGGAAGAAGCTTTAAGAGAATACTCTGGATCACTTTTGATGGTGTTTTCAAAAAATAAAGGAACGAAGATGTTTCCCTAAAAAAGTAACTAAAAACTTGAAAGCTAAAAAAGGTTGCAAAAAATCTCCAAATATTTAACTCACCCTATTTATAAACAATGGCAACTGAAGGATCATAGCCAACAACGAACATAAATTACTATATCAATAACTATGTTTCCACATATGGATACATGCCCACTCAAGTGCACTTTAGCACTCAATAAACTATGTCGCACCTTAGTTGGTCACGTCATCACACATGTCAAGAATGGGTGATGAAGCATCTTAAGGATGGAACCGCATTACATGTGCCTGTTCCCTATCACTTTTCAAACCGATCGTAAGCGATTCAATTCTACGTCATGATGGACTACTACACAGAGGCTGATTAATGAAACTTAAGGCTTACCCCGACTCTCTTAGTTCCCGACCAAGACTTGGGGGGAACTATTCTGGACCAGCGAAAGGCCCAAGTAACTAAGGTCTAATCCGTCTCAAGCTCACTCTGCTCGACCCAACATATAAAATAACTCACATGCTATGAGAAAATACACAATATATGATCTCTAACTTCACTTTACTCATATCACACATTAAACTGAATTGAGTGTTGGGGTGCTAGCCATGCAGTCCATCCCCCGCCACTGTAAAGGAGATTAGAGTCGCTGTCCAAGATCAACAGTTACCAACCTCTCATCATTTCTGGTTCCTGAACGAAACAATTACCAATTACATATACAACCTCACATGACTATATGCATAATTGTAATGACTACTTACAATGTTCCAACACATATTTCTCAACGATTATATTATATAATAAACTTCATTCAAATTGATGAAGTTGGCGAATTCGAAGGATCTTAGAATCACAAGGAATGTCCACAAATGTGGGAGGTTTAAGAAAACACGAATATGTAAGAGCGAATGTATTTACTTTATTAAGATGACTAATATTAGAATCATAGGTGTCACAAACTCACGAGTTTTGACCACGTGTCCATCAAAATATAACATAATTATAATGTATAAAAAAGAGAGAGAAAATAAAGGCATGTTAAATATTAAAAGAATACATTCGGAAAAGCTTGACCAAGTGAGATATAAATTGTAATATTGTCTCTTTACAAGGTCTTATATTCTTGAACTTATAAATGCTTTAACTTGTAATATCCTCTTAATGTGAGTTAGCATCCTAGAAATTAATTTGTAATTCACACCTTTGTAATTATGATCACTAGTGGCAACAACCTTTACATTTAAAGGTAAGTTTGAAAGACATGTAGAACATTTGATTCCTTAACAATGTAACTGCTAAAAAATGTTAAGAATGATATATGACATCTAATGGGGGACATGGAGATGAAGAGGAAATAATACTCACCAAGTCTCAAGAGGTTAGGAAATGAATACTTGAATACCTAGAGAGGCAGAGAAAAGGAATGCTCAAAAAGGCTGCAGAGGTTGATTGAACAATACTTGTTGTTTTTAGTGGACTAAGTTCTTCAAATAAAGAAGACATAATATCTAGTAAAGAGATGACCAGACGTAATCTCAGTCTTTGTGAACTAATATAAAATATCTATGCCTAAATATTTTATATTTACTTCTAATCCTTAATTAATCATTTATGGCTTATATTCAAATACTTTTTTTCTCTATCAAACTCTGTATTAAAACTGAATAAAAGCTATTTGGAAAAGAACTTTTCAAATACGTATCAACCACACCTTTAACTTTAAAATGAATTTAGTTGCAATTGGAATCCATCAAAGATAAACAAATATTTTATTGTATAAAGAATATTTTAAAATGGTAAACACAATTCATACCCCACTTTCTCGTGCTCTCTAGTACCTTTAAAATAGTCTTAATATTAGTTTATTGATATTGACTTTCGCATTCAAGTAAAAGGTTTTACCATTAGATCAAGGATATTGAATTTTTAACTTTTAGACTTAAAGCCCCCTTGCATATTTGTAACACTATTCCTACCATTAAAATCCTTAGTGATGATTCGCAAATTTGTTTTATTGCTTGCCGTGGTATTATTAATGAATCATTAACCCTAAAATTAACTTATGATGACATCATTTTCACAACAAGAAACCACTTTCCCATTTTCAAACTTATTTGGAAATGTAAAGGTCCAGTGGGTGAATATAGAGTTAAACACAAACTTACTTAATAACCTTTTTACCTGATATGCAGTAGTGCTTGATAAACAACTTTCCATGCATATCGAGATTGCTACTTGCTTCCATTATTTGACGTATAATATATATTTAAAGTTTGATGATCCATTCTTTAATAAACATGATCTATATATTTGATTAAGTGGCAATATTTATAGCATGATAGACTTTTAAAAGAATCTGGATATAAAAATCATGTTGGAAAGATTTTTAAGTTGATTGAATTTAATACACATGGTCTTAAATTTTCTTTTTATAGTATAATTACTATGGAAATGAATATGTCGAGTGCAATTTGATGACATTCTCTTTTAGATTCTTGGGTTAAAGTCAATACTCATGAAAATGTTTCTCATATGTCAAACTAGACTAGAATTTGATTGCGGGTTGATTTGTGACTAATTTTAGTGTACCTCAATTTAAGTGGAGTTATGAGGGATCTCCCTCGGGGCGTACGTTTACCCGTTATGAGAGTTTTCAAATTTCATAATATTGTTGGTTGAAGGTACATTAACCAACTTTTTGTAACAGGTAGAGAAGTTGTCACCTTATTTTAAAAATATCGCTCCGACTATTCACCGTCCACAAAAAGATTGCTCAACTAATAATTATTATTCGCTTGTTTCTCTTCTTCTATATTGTTTTTGAAAACAATGAAATTCTAATAACATATTTTATGAAAAACTAACTAAGTAGCTCACATTTTAGCCAAAGATATCATTAACTTTTTCTTTTAGTTTTTTTTACAATTTTTTAATTAGAAATTGTGTGATATTTTCTCATTAATAAAACCACTTGTTTGAGATTTTTAAGAAATAGGCCCATAGTCAAACAATTTTTTTTCTGTTCAAACAAATTTATTATAATTGTATAAAATGTTTTTTTGACTAAGTGTATTTTGACATTAACAAACATAGACTATCTTCCCATCCACAAAAAAAAAAAAAACAAACAAACATAGACTATGTTCCCATCCTAAAAAAAAAAAAACAAACATAGACTATCTCAAAATATTTTTGGCTTAATAGTCGCAGTATATAACCCTCACCTTCCAAAACACCCAACCCTGTGCAGATCGAACTGCGCTGCCACCAAAAATATTAAATACCACTTTTCCTCTTCATTCCATTCTCCTCCTTGCAGCACTGTTCACCGCACTTCCGCCACTGCATTGTTCGCGGCTCGGCGGATTTATCCAAAACCAAAAAAAAAACCAAAAAGTATTCAAATCATCTTTCCCCGTAGAACGATTCTAGGGTTTTCGTTTTGGTAACATATTTTCAATCGAAAAACTAACCACCGATGGCGCAAGTTCACGAGACTTCCAACAATGACGCTGCTGCTCCGGTTCCAAATCATCTCACTACGACGTCGCTGTACGTCGGAGATCTCGATCATGACGTCAATGATTCGCAGATTTATGATCTTTTCAATCAGATCGGTCAGGTTGTTTCTGTTCGGATCTGTAGGGATTTGGCTTCTCAGCAATCCCTAGGTTACGGTTACGTCAATTTCAGTAACCCTCATGACGGTTAGTTTTTTTTTTCTTTTTCGAATCATGAAATTCTAATGCAATGTTAGGTTTATGTTAATGTTAATATCACCTTGGAAAATTGATACCTATGGATACTTATTTTTGTTATGTTATCAAAAATAAAATAAAATGCATTGTTAGGTTTAGCCACATTTGCTCTTGTGTATTTATTTATGTTGATATTGATTTACAAATGTAACTGTCTCACAGCTGCAAAGGCTATGGATGTGCTGAATTTCACTCCACTGAACAACAAACCGATTCGGATAATGTATTCTCACCGGGACCCCAGTGTTCGCAAGAGTGGTGCTGCCAATATTTTCATCAAGGTAGTGTTCGTCAGATGAATTTTTAAACTGACTATTTTTATTGTATGAGTTGTTTAAATATATAAAGTTTTGTTTTTTTTTGAAGTTCTATTCGTCGAGGTGGTTGTTTGATAATTCTTTTATTGAAATTTGTGATTTTCGACGGTGCAGAATTTGGATAAGGCAATTGATCACAAGGGTTTGTACGACACTTTTTCGGTTTTTGGGAGTATTCTCTCTTGCAAGATAGCAATGGATGCTTCTGGCCTGTCTAAAGGCTATGGTTTTGTGCAATTTGAGAATGAGGAATCTGCGCAAAGTGCAATTGATAAGTTAAACGGCATGCTGATCAATGATAAGCCTGTTTATGTTGGCCATTTCCAACGGAAGCAGGATAGAGATAACACCTTGAGTACTGCTAAGTTTAATAATGTTTATGTGAAAAATCTATCAGAGGCGATTGCTGACGATGACTTGAAGAACATTTTTGGAGAATATGGAACTATTACTAGTGCTGTAGTAATGAGAGATGTAGATGGTAAATCAAAATGTTTTGGTTTTGTCAATTTTGAAAATGCAGATGCTGCTGCTAAAGCTGTGGAGGCACTTAATGGAAAGAAATTTGATGACAAGGAGTGGTATGTTGGAAAAGCCCTGAAAAAGTATGAAAGGGAACTTGAACTGAAAGAAAGACATGAGCAGGCTATAAAGGAAACTGTGGACAAATATTATGGTGCCAACTTGTATCTCAAAAACTTGGATGATAATGTCAGCGATGAAAAACTTAGCGAACTCTTCTCCGAGTTTGGTACAGTAACTTCATGCAAGGTATGTGAATAAGGTTCCTCTTTCTGTTCATATGTGCAAGTGCAATTGTCAAACCTTCATCTTTTTTAAAACATGTTTCTTTTTTTGTGATCTACAGATTCTGCGAGATCCACAGGGAATCAGTAGGGGATCTGGATTTGTTGCTTTTTCAACTCCTGAGGAAGCAACTAGAGCTGTAAGTGTAAAGATTCTGGTGACCATTATTTTAAAAATTGACAGGGAAGTTCATTGATCATATACAAATCTATTGGTACTTGCAGCTTGCTGAGATGAATGGAAAAATGGTTGCTGGCAAACCTCTCTATGTTGCTCCTGCACAGAAAAAGGAAGAGAGAAAAGCTAGGTTACAGGTAATATCGTGCAGCAATGGTTTAACAGTTAATTCTATGCTTTACAATTACAGGGTTGTGATCTTTAGAAACATAAATTCCTGCATTGCTTCCCTTGTTAATGATGATTCGCTAACAATGGAGGGTAATTAGCTTGTGTACTTCCATGTTCTTCTTTTACTTTAATTAAAAAATTACACTTTTTTCCGTTTTGTAGCAAAATTCTTGTTTTGAAGATAAACAATAGTTGTACAATATCCCCAAAAGTTTATATATATATGGCGGGGTTGGCCAGTCAATCAAAATTATCAAATAATGCTATAATGCCCCATCATGAATTGTTCATATTTTATTTCAAACTATTGGATTATCAACTATTTGGGTTAACCTCTTAAACTGTGTTTCTACATGTCTTATTCACATATTCTTATCACCTAAAGTGACTTTGCCATCTTTTTCGCCACTGATGCTGCCCATCTTTTTTGGTAAATGTTTTCATTGATAGTCTTATCCTTTTTCACCAAATTAATCCACTGCAATTTGGGTTTATTTTTCAGTACCATATAATGTTGCAGGATGTATAGTCATTTGATAGAATTTTTCTTAGATAGCTCAAATGATATATGTACCCTATTCGATAAATATAAACCATTTTTAAAAAGCATGTAACTTGACACCGATTCTTAGAAGTGTTTTGGAAACACGTCTAAAACCAACAAGATAAATGTTAAAAGCTTTTGGTGTAGAGCTTGGTTTTAGGTAAGTCTTTGTGGTCCGACCTGTGCAGTGGTAACCCCCTCAAATATTCGCTTTATCAGAAAATAAATGTACAAAATAGAATTTATACTCTCTGTAAACCTCTTATAAAATATCTTTTGAAACTCAACATATGCCTTTTCCAAATCATGTCTATCGTCCATCACTCATTGGCTATCTCTTTATGCAATTATGTTGCTACCAATTCATTGAAAAGTGTCTTATCATGTCTTTCATCCATCACATATATATTTCTCTGCAATTATGTTGCTTTGATTGTTTACCTCTTAGGTATTAAAGCAAATATGAAGTGTACAGTATGACATGAAACATAATATAGATGCATGATATTTTCACAAGAGTATATATATGGCTTTGATTCCCTCACAGATGCATGTAACAATGTATGACATTTTTATACCTTGTTTTATGTTATAAACTTATAACTACATGTTGCAAGCACAATTATTTGATTGGGAATAACCACAATTCCATAAAATTTGGCAAAACGGAAAGACTTAAAGGGAGTGATCACTCAAGAGATGGTCAAGTTATCAGATTATCTTGCGGAAGGAAAGCAGGATAATGGACATTTTTCAATTAGAATCAGGAGAAAGATTGTCATTAATCTAAAACAATTACATATATTGCTAGTTGTGAATTATTGAAATTATCAGGGTTTTAGGTAGAGTTTTTAAAGTAAAATAAATGAGAGACTATGATTAATAATCTAATAACCTATTGTGTTATTCATTCATGTTAGAATATCTATAAAATGTCTCATAATTTTGTTGATACATTTTAAGAATATTTTTACTCTCCCCGAGTGAAAATTAGGAATAGGAGTCTAATACTAGAATAAATAGGGGTTAGTGATTTGTCATGGTTAAAATATACCATTACTTTATTCTTTCATCTCTTTTCCTCAATTAAAAAATAGAAACCACTCTTAAGTGATCACCTAAAGGTATTCACATATTGCTCATTTTCATTTATTTCTTGTATACGTTTTTTTACATATTTTCTACAGGCACAGTTTTCGCAAGTGAGGCCGGTTGCAATGGCTCCTATTGCGCAGCGAATGCCATTTTACCCTGGGGGAGTTCCAGGGATGGGACAACAACTCATGTATGGCCAAGCTCCTCCAGCCTTCATATCTCAGGTAATTACATAGAAGTTAATAATCTTGTTTGTTAATTTTCATACAGCATGATATCATGTTATTAGAAGATCTCAATGTTTTTTGTGGATGAAATGTTGTCGTCAAATTCTGCATTAGCTGACCAATTCTGTACGTTTTTAAGTTTTGTGATTTCAGAAACGTTTTTAAGTTTTGTGATTTCAGAAATAGGTGCAATAAGTTCTGCTGTATTCTCTTACTCTTGCATCTGTCTGGCAATGATAAATGAACATTTTTTACACAATTAATCTTCTTTATTGAATCTATATTTAGAAATTGAGCAATAATAAATGCAGGCTGGATTTGGTTACCCACAGCAACTGGTTCCTGGAATGAGACCAGGTGGTGCTCCAATGCCAAACTTCTTTGTGCCCATGGGTCAGCAGGGTCAACAAGGTCAGCGTCCTGGCGGACGGCGAGGTGCAGGTCCTATTCATCAACTCCCGCAGTCATTGCCAATGATGCAGCAACAGGTCTGCTCATGCAGCATCTTGGATTTTTGTTTCATTTCTCCTGTTTTTGCTATTTATGCTTGTTGTTGAGATGCGTTTTGATGGTTTTTTCAGATGCTTCCAAGGGGACGTGTCTACCGATACCCTCCTCCTGGTCGCAACCTGCAAGGTATTCCGCTGC
The DNA here is from genome assembly GCF_029867415.1 of Vicia villosa. NCBI lineage: Eukaryota > Viridiplantae > Streptophyta > Magnoliopsida > Fabales > Fabaceae > Vicia > Vicia villosa. The sequence continues at coordinate 30,693,539 of NC_081182.1, read as the reverse complement.
CAGGAGTAACAGGAGGAACACCCATTCAGGCTCTGGCTACAGCCCTTGCAAATGCTCCTCCTGAACAGCAGAGGACCGTAAGACCTGTTTCTGGCTATTTTTTCCTCACATTTGGGTTGATTACTAAATTGTTTGATGTGCATTAGGATGTTCTCATATTGACTCTCTTTCATTAATGGATTCATAGATGCTTGGTGAAGTTTTATACCCCCTAGTAGAAAAGATTGAACATGGTGGAGCTGCGAAGGTTACTGGGATGCTTTTGGAAATGGACCAGCCTGAGGTGTTACATCTGATTGAGTCACCAGAGGCTCTCAAGACTAAAGTTGCTGAGGCCGTGGAAGTGCTGAGAAATGTTGCACAGCAGCAATCAAACAGCCCAGCTGATCAACTGGCTTCTCTCTCTCTTAATGACAATCACGAGTCTTAGACTATGAATGTCAGCTTACAGGGATCCATACGTTCTTTGAACGTAACAGTTTTGTGTTTCTGGCTTTTTGCAGGATTAGGATTTTAGCAATATTCCTTGGATTTTCCTTGGATTAGCTAGCATATTGATTTGTGGTTTGTTTCGTTTCCTTTTTCACAATTTGGTTATTTGATTTGACTTCTTTGACATTGTTTAATTCCGACTTAAATTTCCAATGGTTCGTTCAGTTAGGGTTATAACAAAATGGTAATAAGGGATAAGGATATGCTAGATATAAAAGCTGAATAATTAAACCAGGCTCTTTCCTCTTTTTAGGCGCTTTTTCCTCTGAACCTAGACAACTAATCCAAAATGATGGTGATTATTATGAATATTTTTTTAGGGAGTTGTACAAGATTGACTGACTGTCATGAGCCACCTCAAAAAATAAACTTGACACTCCCATGCTTTATGACCTTAAATTTTTTTTTGTAATTTTTGTTTTTGTTTTTATCAAAAATTTTAAGAAAATATTGGAATTTTTTTAAAAAATTCAGTAGTTTATCTTTGATATTTTTTTTATACTATCGGAAATTTCATACTGGAAATTTATAAATAAATTACTAGAAATTTGGTATGTTACTGAAAATTTTGAAAAATTTATTTTTGCCACTCCCAAATTTGTTCATGAAAAATTTATTTTTGCCGATTCCAAATTTGTTCAACTTTGCTGGGTGGCAATTACATGTACGCTATTGGAGAATAATTCGGAACTTTTTCTGATTCCTTTGGCACAAATTTGATATGCATTTTGAAATTATGAATCATGTTTTATGCTTGAAATCTACTATCTGGGGGCGCAAATTTGATATGCATTTTGAAATTATGAATGTTTTATGCTTGAAATCTACTATATGGGATACAGTCATGAAAATTCAACCTCATTTATTTCTCTTTTTACATTTTTCTACTATTGATTACTTTTGAATTTAAGGCCTGATTTCCCTCCCCAAATCAGATTGTAAAGAAGCATTAAAAATCCAAGGTACACCCACTCTGCCTAACACCAAACAAACCCAAAACCCAAAAAATGGACCATGAATACCTTGGAATAATGAATAAACCTTACAATACCATCACTCGGATCACAAATTTGAATCTCGTGCATTCAATTCCAGTCCCTTGCAGTTATGTATTCTAGGGGCACTAAATAGAAGATTCTGCCGTGACCATAGACCATATCGCAGTTCAATTTTGGCGGTGGAATGTGTTCAATTTTGGCGGTGGAATGTGTGTGCCTGCATGATCGATCATATTATATTATACTAGTAGTATTTGTTTATGGGTCATGCTAACATGTGCCCTAAGGGCACATGTTAATAGCTAAATGTAGAAATTATTTCTAAGAAATTGTGCATTGTTTTCATAAAAAGTTTATAATTAATATGTTTATTACGTTTTTCAATACAAATTTACTATATTTAGATTTCTTAGCATGTGCTCTTGGGGCACATGTTAGCTTTATCCTTTGTGTATTTATTTATCATATGCAGACAATAAATCATTTTTTTCTACAAAGTCAAACAAAATTTTTCTTCAAAGGAAACAAACTCTCTCTGTTCAACATAAACACGAGTTTTGAGTTTTGTTGACTGTCTGAAAGATGAACACTCCTCTAAAACACATTTCTGAATGCTTCATCAAACCACATCCCCCAATCGAAGACTCGAATCAAATATGCTATTTAGCACCTTGGGATATTTGCATGTTATCTGCCAACTATATCCAAAAAGGACTCCTCTTCAAAAAACCAACATCATCACTAGTTAATCAACCAGATTTCATCGACAATCTGTTGATAAAACTCAAACACTCTCTTTCTCTCACACTTTTCCATTTCTATCCCCTCTCAGGACGTCTTGTTACTCACAAAACCCAAGATCCTCCATCTTACACTATTTTTGTCGATTGCAAAAACAGTCCCGGAGCTAAATTTATCTATGCAACTTCAGATATCACCATAGATGATATCCTATCTCCCATTAACGTTCCACCCATTGTTCAATCGTTTTTTGATCACCATAAAGCAGTCAACCATGATGGTCACACCATGTCTTTGTTGTCTATTCAAGTCACTGAATTATTGGATGGTGTTTTCATAGGTTGTTCCATGAACCACTCTCTTGGTGATGGAACTGCTTATTGGAATTTCTTTAACACACTTTCTGAAATATTTCAAAATGATGCTAGTGTTCCTGTTCCCATTTCACACCAACCCATCCATAATAGGTGGTTTCCAGAAGGTTATGGTCCAATTATCAACCTTCCTTTCAAACATCACGACGAGTTTATTCACAGGTCTGAAGCACCTATTTTGAGAGAAAGAATCTTCCATTTCTCAGCCGAGTCTATAGCTAAACTTAAAGCAAAGGCTAACAAAGAATCCAAGACAACAAAAATCTCTTCTTTCCAATCATTGTCAGCACTAGTTTGGAGATCTATAACTCGTGCACGTCAACTACATCATGATCAGACAACAACTTGCAAATTGTCAACTACATCTAGAGTAGAAAGCTATGTGATCTAAGGGACCCGTCTGACAGTGATCTTACGGCCGAAATGGTATATCATTTGGTGCAGTATAGTCAAGAAGCATTATGAAGGGCTCAGTCGATCGATTCTCTTTGAGTGAGAAGAATGCACAATCACGTGGTTTATCCCCAGTGTATTCATCAACATATGACCAGTTGGAGATGCATAGAAAGTGATGGAGGATCCATGTTAGAATATAGTACACATGAATTATTAATAATGACGTAGTGCAAATGTCATGAAAATGGTATAGTAATAGTATAGGATGCAGATATATTATCTTAAACAACGTGTAACTAGATATTATCTGTTTGGTCTTCCAAAGACAGCCTTCAACTAACTTCGAGTATAGGTAAACTAAACAAGTGGCCCCTATATGTACTCATGAATCCTTTTGAAGCCAATGAAATATATAAGGCAAACCACATCGGCGTAATAGGCATTCTTGTCCACAAATATGGACGTGTAAACCAAGTACATGAGGTATGACGTTAATGCACTTGCTATATGATGCATAACTTGTGCATCATCACTATCAGCCTCCACTGCCGTAACCAGGTGGTGTACATATAGGTTCTTCAGGAATCCAAATCTAGCTAGACACCCTATGGTGTCTTTAATCTCCTTTAGGGCATCCTTTGGGATAACTCCCAAATAGTTCACCATCATATCCAGTGCATTAGATTTGGTCATCCTAGAATGGTCTACTAATGTTCCCTTGATCAAAAGATGTAGCAAGGACGACACATCATCTAGTGTGATGAACATCTCATCATGCAAAAGATGAAAAAAATGACGTCTCAGAGTGCCATCTCTCAACGAACGTTGACAACATACCATGGTTAACAGTAGCATAACTGGTCATGCATAAATCTCGCAGCCCAAATAGCTGCATGACATCACGAAATCACCGCTCCTTAGGCAGCTATAGCCTCGCAACTTCCTACCATGGTTGAAGCATTTTAAAGCATCATGGAACTGTAAAAAATACATCATTGTCAGACAGTTTGATATTATAACACACATGTTTCGAAGAATAAATACAAATAAATTTCACATCTTCCTTCCAAACGTGCCTAAGAGCATGATTCGTATACATATGAAATAATGAGGTGTCATAGGGATCTCCTCCAAATTCCTTAGGAACGACATCATCAACAACATATGCATTAATTTGGACTGATGGGATTTCTGGGGCAGCAACATGTGACACCTGCCTATGGGAAGCCAAAGCCAAAGGTATCTGAACCCCAGAAGACGACGCTTCCGCATCATGTGAACTAGCACCAACCAATGGTCGTGAGGCTCATACTATTTTCCTGCGAATAAATGCATGTTGGGACACTCTACTGTGCCTCAATCGTTCTTAGTTGTCAGCCATGTTACCTATAATTAAAGTAGACAAATCAAACAAAGTTGAAAAAATCAAACCCAGATGAGAGACATTCACAATCAAACCAACCAATACAAATTGACATAATACAAAAATGAATTTTCGTATTCCTGAAAAGTCAAATTTTGAACAAATACGAAAATGCACTTCCATAGTTTCTTGCAACTCAAAAAAGCAAAAATGACAAAAATACAAGGTACAATGAGCAAAATGCAATACTCAATATAACTACCTAACAATGAGTGTAACTTCCTATATATTAACTTGAATTACACGACCTAATGTTTATATTACTTCATGCGTGTAGAGAAAAAAAGAATTTGGATTGAAAAATTTAATGAATGTGCGGTTCAAGTTGAATCACTTGGATTGAATGAAATAAAAAAAAAATACTTGAACGGAATGAATTAGAAGATACACTTGAGAAGTGATTTATAGTGCTTTTGTTGGAAATGAGAAAGATCTGACGCGTATTTGATGAAAATTCTGTATGAAGATATATTTCTGTAAGTTGTTAAAATAATATTTATTTTAGAAAATAAGAGAATGACTGACTTAAAAAAATGGGTGGATCGGCTAAGATACGGAAACATAATGCCCTATTAACTTAAAAAAATTATAACCCTATTGAGAGGCCCGGTTGCATATGAATCTTTTTCCAATTCCTATGGTACAAAGATGATATGCATATTTGTAATTATGTATTAGAAAATGGGTCATGTACTGACAGTGTAAAATATTTTACATTGTCAATCAATCACCACCATGCATCTAATTAAAACATTCTTTTATTTAAAAAAAACTTTAATGACATGGCACATTCATGACTCCCTATTGGATGACAGTGTAAAACTATTTTACACTGTCAGTGCACTAACTTTTAACTCTTCAATTATGAGAAAATGGGTCATGCACTGACAGTGTAAAATATTTTACACTGTCAATCAATCACCACCATGCATCTAATTAAAACATTCTTTTATTTAAAAAAAACTTTAATGACATGGCACATTCATGACTCCCTATTTTACACTGTCAGTGCACTACCATTTAACTCTTCAGTTATTTCTCTTCATTTACATTTTTCTACAATGATTACTTATTACTTTAAATGCCTGATTGTGAACAAGAAGATCCCATAGAAATCCCAGACCCAGCCACTCTACCAAACACCAAACAAACCCAAAAAAAAAAAAAAAAACATGAATACCGTGGAATAATAATCAACCCTTACAATTTCACCACTTTGAATCCTCTGCATTCATAAATTCCAGTTTGTCATTACCTCCCATTTTATCTTTCTCCAAACTTTTTTTGTCAATTTGTTTGTAGGCATGTGAATGCAGAAAATCCACGTCCTCCTTATTGACCATACCATGGTTCAATTTTGGCGGTGGAGTGCAGCTTACTGCACGATATATAGACAACAAATCATAATTTTCTTCAAAAGAATGAGTCAAACAAAATTATCTTCAAAAGAAACGAGCTCTCTCTGTTCAACATAAGCACCAGTTTTGAGTTTTGTTGACTATCCGAAAGATGAGCACCCCTTCTCTAAAATTCGTTTCTGAATGCTTCATCAAACCGCATCCCCCAATCAAAGACTCGAACCAAATCTGCTATTTAGCACCATGGGATATTTTAATGTTATCTGCACACTATATCCAAAAGGGCCTCCTCTTCAAGAAACCAGCATCATCACCAAACCAACAACACTTCATTGACAAACTCAAACACTCTCTTTCTCTCGCACTTTTCCATTTCTATCCTCTCTCTGGTCGTCTTGTTACTACACACAAAACCCAACACCCTCCTTCCTATACTGTTTTTATCGACTGCAAAAATAGTCCTGGTGCTAAATTTATCCATGCAACGTTAGATACAACCATAAATGATATCCTCTCCCCCATTTATGTCCCACCCATTGTTCATTCCTTCTTTGATCACCACAAAGCAGTTAACCATGATGGTCACACCATGTCTTTGTTGTCTATTCAAGTCACTGAATTATTGGATGGTGTTTTCGTAGGTTGTTCCATGAACCACTCTCTTGGTGATGGAACTGCTTATTGGAATTTCTTTAACGCGTTTTCTGAAATATTTCAAAATGACACTAATACTATTCCTCTTTCAATTTCACACCAACCCATCCATAATAGGTGGTTTCCGGAAGGTTATGGTCCAATTATTAACCTTCCTTTCGAACATCACGACGAGTTTATTCAAAGATATGAAGCACCGATTTTGAGAGAGAGAATCTTCCATTTTTCAGCAGAATCTATAGCAAAGCTGAAAGCAAAGGCTAACAAAGAGTCTAACACAAACAAAATCTCTTCTTTCCAATCTTTATCAGCACTAGTTTGGAGATCTATAACCCGTGCGCGTCAACTACAACATGATCAGAAAACAACTTGCAACTTGGCTATAAACAACCGAACGAGAATGGAACCGTCTCTTCCTGAGGAATATTTTGGGAATTCAATTCATGCAGTGAGTACTGATATGACGGTAAAGGAACTGCTAGAGAATGATCTAGGATGGGCAGCTTGGAAGGTTCATATGGCTGTTGCGAATCATGATGACAAAGTGGTGCGGGGATCGGTGGAAAAATGGTTAGAGTCGCCTATTGTGCTTCGAATGGACATGATATTGGATCCTAATACAGTTATGATGGGTAGTTCACCGAGGTTTAATATGTATGGAAATGAATTTGGAATGGGGAAAGCATTAGCAGTTAGAAGTGGTTATGCAAACAAATCAGATGGAAAAGTAACATCATATCCAGGACAAGAAGGAGGAGGGAGTATAGATCTTGAAGTATGTCTTTCACCAGATACAATGATGGTCTTGGAATCGGATGAAGAGTTCATGAACTCAGTTTCTTTGTTTAGTCCCCCCTTGTTCTAATATTTGAATATGCTAAAGTGTTGTTATGTGAGGTGTAAATTAGTTTTACATCAGGAAACATAGGTCATCACTTTGTAACATTTTACATTTTACTATGATATTAAATAAGTTCAACTGAGTCAAATAAATAGTTTAGTTCCTCTAATAAGAATTATATTAGTTCAAAATTCAACTCAAATTCATCATGAACTTTTTCTTTTTCCAATTTGAACTTGCTTGTTATAGATCAACGACTACTTATTTCAGCTCAGATCAAAAGAACTGATACTTATTAAATTGTAAATTAGTATATTTTAGTCAAAACTTTTTAAAATTAAACACAAAACAAGACTATATTTTAGTCACATATATTTTGGTTTTATAATTGACTTTCAAAATAAAAAACTCATAATAAATAACTTGAATGAAATTTAAACAATCATTCATAAACCATGTGATTTTACATCTCATTTCTCATAATATATTCATAGAAAAAAATATTCTTTCAAATTATTGATGGGTCATATTATTTTTAATTAAATATTCTTTTTTATTAATAATTATAAAAATGTGTAGGGGTTATATTTTTAAAAAACATAATGGGGCACATGACCCCATACTAGAGGACATGACTCCCTGCAAGTGATATCTCTAAATACTTTATCACCATTCTTGCCATAAGTCACTTCGTAATTGGCTTATTCGATTTCAACTTTATCACCTCATCGTTTGATAAACCTAATCTACGTCTGTCTTTCTCTTTCTTCGTTCTATTATCTCTTTCTTCTCTACAAAACTAAAAATATTCGTCCCATTAAATCTTTTTTCTTCCTTCAACAATGGTCACCCCCGCCGATGCCACTGAAGAAGAACCCACCACACAAAATACATCTCCCCTACCATCATCATCAATCCCCGAACTACCCACCTTCAACACTGCATTCCCAATCACAACCCTAATCTTCATCGCAACTATCAAACTGATATGTTGGACCCGCTCTTCATGAATCTCTCACATATCCCTGGTCATGCAATAGTTTTTACATCCCTCAACAACTATCACTCTTGGTCTAGATCAGTCGAAGTGGTGCTCAGATTGAAGAACAAATTAGGGTTCATCGACATAACCCTAATTCTCCCAATAAACTCTAATTGAATGACCTTGGCATGTGATTAATGTAATACCATGGTCATAGCATGGATTACAAACTTCATAGATGCATATATTACTGAGAGTATCCTTTTTGGCTGAAATATACTAAAAAATTCGGCAAGATCTCAAAATCATTATCATAAAGGAGACATCTTCCGTTTCTTTGATGTGAAAGAAGAAATCTTCTCGATGAGGCAATGGGATTAATTCATCACATGATTCTTTACCATTCTATGGCAAGAACAAGAGAACTTTTGTCCCCTCCCAACATGTGATTAAGTTGTTATTATTGACTTATTCTACCTATTAAAAATAATTATCACAACAATGGCCATATCACTCTCTTTATCAAAAGGCTCAATGAGCAATACTGATCGGAAAAATAGCAAGTGTACTATTTTTGCCTCTGTAGTAATAATAGGGGAAATTCCCCGAATGTCGATCTCAAGGACTGCGTAGGAAATACAGATTCGTAAAATATGATTCAATTGAACAAAAGATTAATGTTTTGGTTTTGGGGGATTAAATCCTTGCAAAGTAAAATAATGAGAAAATAAATTGATTTTTGTTATCAAATATATGAGATGCTAGGGTGAGTGGTTGATTTGGCATGTAACACTTTCAGAATTAAGATCTCTTCAACAAGTTCATAACATTCAGTTACCACATCTTTAGGGTGTTTCCTCCTAAGTCCTTAGTGAGGAAACCTTTGGTCTTCCAACCTAAATCCTAAGTCCTTAGGAACCTAAATTGAAACCAAGCTTTTATATAATCAAGATTATGTGGTAATTATAGGGTATCCCTAGTCCTAGGTGATATCTACTATAATCAAATTATGCACAAACCCTAACAACTACAGTCCTGTATTTGTTAGCCATAGATTAATCCTTATTTGACCGATAAAGAAAACAAGAAGAACATTGCATAATTTAACTGAAAATCATAAACCAATGTATTGACGAAATCACAAATTCATCGTTATTACAAAACCAAATCAGGACCACCCCCCTAGCATTGGGGGGTTTAGCCTCTCATAATATTCAAGAAAGACATAGTAAAGAATTTAGACATTACAAAGATAATTGGGAACTTTGATCTTCAATGGTGTCCACCGTTGAATCTCTCCGTCTCCAAAACTCCTGATGAAGCTATCTTCTCTCTTCTGTGATTTTCTATCGTGTGATGCCAAAGTCCCAAAATAATTCTCTCAAACTCAATTAAATAGTCTAGGTACAAATCTCAGGCAAAAGAAATGTCTAAAGTACCCTCAAGGTGGAGATTTGGTGAAAAAGCTCTAAAATTGGAAGTTTTTACGCTCACAGCAGCACTGGCCGTGCTTGGACGCACGGGCGGCCGTGCTGCTTTTATTTTTATTTTTGCTCCCAGCCATCCTGACACGGGCCGTGCGTGGAAGCACGGGCGGCCGTGCGTCGCCCCTGGATTTTGTATGGGGGAGAGGTGATCATCTGACACGGGCCGTGCGTGGAAGCACGGGCGACCGTGTTTGCTCCCAGTATTTGTATTTTTTCTCTTTCTCTTGCTCCTCTTTCTTTCATGGTTGCTTGGACATTTAAGACGACTCGTTCTGACCTGAAACTTGCACACAACTAACCAAACGGCATAAAAAGCATCTAAATAACTTAAATTAAACAAAATGCAAAGTAAACATAAAAACAATGGAACATGAAATACTTAAACAAAAGCACTAAAACATTGATCAAAGTGTTACCGAATCGACAAATTTAGACCGAATACATGATAGAAATTAGGTAGAAATGGTGACCGATCACAACCCCAAACTTATCTCATTGCTTGTCCTCAAGTGATGCAAGAGACTAAACAGAGGTCACCCTGGATTTTTCTTTCCACAACACTGCCGATGTTATTCGCGACTTGCGTCTACCTTTTTAATCGAATCTCTGGCTTGCCGAACCAAACTTTCTACCACACTTCCACATCAGAGTACCTTTTTGCCTGCAAGCTTTTTCACACTTCTCACCAAATCTCTCAGGGTTAAAGTGTTTTGTACTCACAAAATAAAAGTATGCAATATCAACTCTTAATTTTGAATAAATTCTACCTTCACTACACTAACAAAGTTCACACACTTTTCGAGGCCTTTTGGGTTGTAATGGGGTTTAGGTACGGTGGGATACACAAGGAAATGGATAAACAAATGGTTTTGGGTTCGACATTCATGTTGTGTTTTTCGTAATTGTGCTCAACTTGTTACACTGGGAATTTATTCGACTTAGACTCTTTTGCTTCACTCATTCTTCCGTGAGTGCTTAATGTAATTGAGTCTTTCATTCGGGCAAGTTTTTCTCTTTCTTTTTATTTTTATTTTTATGGGACATACATTCATATGTCTCAAAAATTTTATTTCCATTTTTTTTTTACTTGCCCTCTTCTTTGATGATTACTACCCCAAACTTAGATTTTAGCACAACTCTGAAAACCACAACATTTATGCCGAGCAGGGGTTGGAAGTGTTTGGCTGGGGGTTACAGATATGGTTATAACAAACAAAAGGATATGGCTCAACTGGGGTAACAAAGGATAAACATATAATTTAGGATGGCTAGAAAGGCTTAGGTGGTAAAACAAACAAATGCCTCAGTGTGTATCCTCATATTATGCTGTGTCAGTAGAACATACGCAAAATCAGAATGATAAAGTCATACCTGAATGAACTCTCATGATGATAATCTGTTGTGTTTGGCTTTTTATAACCTCACCATGTTGGGTAAGCTTACCGGTTCCAAAGCACTCCTCGTGTCATGTGGCTTCTTTCTGGCGTAGGTACACCATAAAATCCTCTTTGTCCAGTATCCGCAAGTTGCGTCCAACTGTTACTTTTCTTTCGGCTGCATCAACTTCCAGGGTGCCTCGGGGGAATAGGTTCAGGTTGCACCTTTCATCCACTAAATACCATTCATCATTCATTCGGCATCCATAAGTCGATCTATAACACAATGTCAACATAACACACAAACAAAAACAAAAAATGGAAAACAGTTAAAAGCAAATGAAAAGAACCCCTCCCACACTTGAACTAAACATTGTCCTCAATGTTTTAGAACCAGCCTTGGAGAGGTTGCTTACAGAGGTATTGCATTCCAATGATCACTTCCTAGCTTCCACTAGAGATGCTCTCTTTTATTTCCTGAAAATAAAACAAACAAACAAAGAAATAAATTATTAAAATTGTGGGTTGCCTCCCACGAAGCGCTTCGTTTAACGTCGCATGGCTCGACGGTCCATTACCCTTTATTATGGAGGGTATTTCCTTTTCCAAACTTTGTTGCTTGCTACTTTCTCACCCAAGAACTCATGAAGATGATAAGCATGGACCACTTTTCTCTTCAACTCACTTCCCGCATTCTTCTTGACTTCCTTAGCCTTCTTCGGACTTTTGATAGCTCCCTGAGTTGTTTCCACCCGAGAGGCTATGCTTGAGACTTTTTCTTGGAGCTGTTCAGGCCTTTTGTCTTTTTTTTCACTTTCCGCCATATCCACAGTAGTTTGATCATTTACACCTGTCCTATGTTTCTTAACTCCCAACATCTTCAAGGTTACTTCTTCATCAAATGATTTTAGCGTTAGTGTCCCTTTTTCAATGTCAAAGTTGCAGCGGCCTGTCAACAAAAAGGGTCTCCCAAGAAGGATAGGTGTTTCTTCGTCTTCCGGAATGTCCATGATGTGGAAGTCAACAGGGAAAACAAATTTGTCAACCTCCACTAGTACATCTTCCGCTACCCCATAAGATTTCTTGGTGGTGTGATCAGCGAACCTTAACTTTTTCTTACTTTCCTTAACCTCTCCCAATTCAAGCTTTTTGAAAATAGATAGTGGCATTAAACTTACACTGGAACCAGAATCAATGAGTGCCTTTTTGAACATTCGATCCTTGATAGTGCATGGTATTGCCACAGCTCCAGGGTCTTTCCTCTTGGTTGGGATCTTCCTTACTGACGAGACTAAACCGCACTTCTCAGTTGCAATCTTTTGTTCTCCTTCCACTGATCTCTTCTTTGTCATTACCTCCTTCAGAAATTTCTTATACAATGGCATGTGCTCAAGTGCTTCGAAGAAGGGTAAATTCACCTCTAGCTTTTTGAACAATTCAGTAAATTTCTCAAAGTCTTTTTCTTTTGAATCCTTCTTTGTCACTCTGGAAGGGAAAGGTAGTTTGATCACCGGTTCAGCATCTTTCTTATTATTTTTTTCTTCAACTGGTTTACCCGGTGGTATCACAACTTCTGGCTCTTTCGGATTCTCTCTTATTTCCAGGTCCACCTCTATTACCATAGGATCATCTATTTCCTCTTTTTCTTTTTCCGGTTCTGCCACTTTCTTACTCCTTGTAGTAACAGCATTAATCTTCTCTTCGTCTTTCGGATTCTTCACAGTTGAACTCGGAAAGGTACCTTGTGCTTGTAGAGTAAGATGTTGTGCTATTTGGCCCACTTGAACTTCCAAATTTTTTATCGAAGCTGTGGTGTTCCTATGGTTGTTTCTAGTTTCTTCTTGAAACAGAGAGCATTGTCCAACCAATCTCTCAATAGCTACTTCCCACTCCGCCTTCTGAGGAATTGGTTGCTGATCTTTCCAAGCAAAGTTGGGATGATTCTTCCACCCTGGATTATAGGTGTTAGAATACGGGTTGTTTTGCCTCAAGAATTTGATTTCTTCAATTTGCTGGGGAGTAGCAACGCAACACACAGTTTGGTGAGGGCCTTGGCAGATTTCACAAATCACAGGTTGAGCTTGTTGGACTTGAGCAACCTGTTGAGTACCTATATTCATAGCTTTTAATCTCTTTTCTACCTCTGCAGCTATAGCATCTTCAACCCGAATTTTTGAGGTTTCCAACTTCAGATCAATAACTCTTTCAGGTCTATTGGTACACCTGTCATACAACTCCAAATGCTCATTTGCAGCTATCGCTTCAATGATCTTGATAATTCCGGAGGCTGTTGTGAAATTTGTTGAGCCTCCAGCTGCTGTATCGATCAACTGTTTTGTTTTCATTTTGAGCCCATTCACAAATATCTGCATTTGGTCAGTTTTGTCCATGTTGTGAGTGGGACATGCCACTAGGGTTCTTTTGAATCTTTTATAAGCATCTCCTAAAAGTTCACCCTCCTGTTGCTTGAAATTCAAAATATCATACCTCTTCCTTATAAAGACCGAGGCGGGAAAATACTCATTCAAGAAAGCCTTCTCCATCTCTTCCCATGACGTGATACTGCCTGCTGGAAGAGAATAGAACCATTCTTCTGCTTCTTCGGCCAAGGTGAACGGGAACATTCTCAGCTTCTTTGCCTCTTCGGTATGCCCTTCAATTTTTAAAGTCGTACTCATGGTAAGAAACCTTTGTAGGTGCTTGTTTGCATCTTCATTAACCTTTCCGGTGAAAGGTTTTCTTTCCAGCTGATTTATTGTGCTCGGATGCAATTGAAAGTTAGCCGCATTTACCGGTTGGTTGACAATTGTCAGTCTACCTCCCGGCGTGTTTGTAGCACCGTAGTCACCAAGAAGTCTCTCCGGCGCTGGTGGATTCTCTCCCATGACTTCTCCTTCACTTTCAGAATCTGAACCAGAATGAACTGAAATAATTTCTTCTTCAGATTCCAGATTTTCTCGACGAGCTTGTCTGCGCCTTGCGTGCAAAGTTCTTTCGATTTCTGCGTCAAAAAGAAATTCAGCTGAGGCCTTACCTCGCATAAACAGATTAGACAATTTTTAGAATAAGAAAGAAAATAAAATAAAAATAAAAAATGCAGAAAATAAAATTTTAGTCGCAGAGCAACAAAATTTCAATTGAACTTAAGTTAAAAATCTGTATTTTGGCATTCCCCGGCAACGGCGCCAAAAACTTGATCGGAAAAATAGCAAGTGTACTATTTTTGCCTCTGTAGTAATAATAGGGGAAATTCCCCGAATGTCGATCTCAAGGACTGCGTAGGAAATACAGATTCGTAAAATATGATTCAATTGAACAAAAGATTAATGTTTTGGTTTTGGGGGATTAAATCCTTGCAAAGTAAAATAATGAGAAAATAAATTGATTTTTGTTATCAAATATATGAGATGCTAGGGTGAGTGGTTGATTTGGCATGTAACACTTTCAGAATTAAGATCTCTTCAACAAGTTCATAACATTCAGTTACCACATCTTTAGGGTGTTTCCTCCTAAGTCCTTAGTGAGGAAACCTTTGGTCTTCCAACCTAAATCCTAAGTCCTTAGGAACCTAAATTGAAACCAAGCTTTTATATAATCAAGATTATGTGGTAATTATAGGGTATCCCTAGTCCTAGGTGATATCTACTATAATCAAATTATGCACAAACCCTAACAACTACAGTCCTGTATTTGTTAGCCATAGATTAATCCTTATTTGACCGATAAAGAAAACAAGAAGAACATTGCATAATTTAACTGAAAATCATAAACCAATGTATTGACGAAATCACAAATTCATCGTTATTACAAAACCAAATCAGGACCACCCCCCTAGCATTGGGGGGTTTAGCCTCTCATAATATTCAAGAAAGACATAGTAAAGAATTTAGACATTACAAAGATAATTGGGAACTTTGATCTTCAATGGTGTCCACCGTTGAATCTCTCCGTCTCCAAAACTCCTGATGAAGCTATCTTCTCTCTTCTGTGATTTTCTATCGTGTGATGCCAAAGTCCCAAAATAATTCTCTCAAACTCAATTAAATAGTCTAGGTACAAATCTCAGGCAAAAGAAATGTCTAAAGTACCCTCAAGGTGGAGATTTGGTGAAAAAGCTCTAAAATTGGAAGTTTTTACGCTCACAGCAGCACTGGCCGTGCTTGGACGCACGGGCGGCCGTGCTGCTTTTATTTTTATTTTTGCTCCCAGCCATCCTGACACGGGCCGTGCGTGGAAGCACGGGCGGCCGTGCGTCGCCCCTGGATTTTGTATGGGGGAGAGGTGATCATCTGACACGGGCCGTGCGTGGAAGCACGGGCGACCGTGTTTGCTCCCAGTATTTGTATTTTTTCTCTTTCTCTTGCTCCTCTTTCTTTCATGGTTGCTTGGACATTTAAGACGACTCGTTCTGACCTGAAACTTGCACACAACTAACCAAACGGCATAAAAAGCATCTAAATAACTTAAATTAAACAAAATGCAAAGTAAACATAAAAACAATGGAACATGAAATACTTAAACAAAAGCACTAAAACATTGATCAAAGTGTTACCGAATCGACAAATTTAGACCGAATACATGATAGAAATTAGGTAGAAATGGTGACCGATCAAATACACTCCCGTTAAATCCCAAATAATGCTCATGCAACCACTTGCGCACATTAACAAGGTTTTATCAATGCTTATTCAACATCAGCACTAACATACCACCTTAACTAATGAAGATAAATTCATTGCTCAACTCACCAAACCTTACAACAGAGTCTGTTCCCCAGATTCTGCTAAAAGGTACTTTCCTACAGGTCATGGTAGAGGGATCATGATCTGCTCCTAATTTCACAAGCCTGGCCACACGATCAAAGTTTTCTTCAAGAAGAATGAGCTTCCTCCATACCTTAAAAAGATAAACTTAGCAGAAACTTCCACCACTAAAGACATTCATGAAGACATAACTTAATAACAAATTAAATATCACCCTTCTACCAATTTCCTGGTTAACTTCCTTTCTGATCAATAGAAGAATCTTCTTGATCTCATTTAACAAGTTCTAACTCAACAACAAGCGTGCGTTCACCACATGAATACCACCATGAATGAACTTTCAAGTACTCATAACATTTTTCTTTTACTAAATTCTCATAATAGCAAATGCATTCTAGATAATGGGGCACAAATCATATATATATGCCACTCTAATAATCTCTTTACTCACTTAATTGAGATTAACAAATCATAACTTGACTTCCTAATAGAGCGTCTATTACAAATTATTATTTTGGTAATGTTTACTTCAATCCTTATTTCTATCTAACTAATGTTTTGCACATACCTGAATTCCATACAAACTTAATTTCCATCCCTAAAATAACATATTCCCCGAACTACACTATTTACTTTACTTCTTATAATTATCTTATACAAGGGATTAAGAATGCACAAATAATTACTTTAAAGAAAATGAGATTAATAATCCTTATTTTGCCAAGGATTCAACTAAGACGAATAAGTCAAAGTACTTCCGTTCCACAATATTTATAGCTACAACATTGACGGATGCGTCCATCTAAAGGATGTGATTAAGGAGCAGATCAAGAAAGGGATACTTATTTGGTACACCCAGGAGGATGGCCAAAATGAGGGTCAGGGAAAAAAGAAAGACTATCAAAGGAGAGACGAATCACTAAGGAAAAACAATCCCCAACCGGAGAAAAAGGCCCCGAAAGAAAACTTTATAGGTAATCAACGAAGCTAAAGGAAAGAAAGACAAAAAAGGTGATGTTGAGGAAAGCCGAAGAGGAAAGCGTAAGTACATCACATTTATTGGGAAGCCTTCTTCAACCAAGGGACCCCCTCCAAAGGCACGATAAAAAGAAGAATCGTTAGGCTAATAACGATTAACAAGGAAGAGGAAGCTGGTTCTGGGACATCGAAAAGGTATGCATAATTCCAAATGATAATTTTACTTTGGTAATAACACCAACCTTAGCCAACCATGACGTGTCTATAATCCTTATCGACGGAGGAAGTTCTTGTGGAATTATATATGTAGAGCTCTTTGAAATGAATTGACTGAAAAGAGAGAAGTCATGGCCATATAAGGGATACCACTTACAAGCTTTCAGCGACACGATCACTTATACCCAGGGGTATATCGAGCTAATGATCACCCTAGGAAAAAGGAAGGGACACCAGTTCATTTGTCCTAAAATTCTTAGTAGTTTCCTACATAAGTGTTGACAACTACATCCTGGGAAGACCCTTTACAGCAACAATGGACGTTGGGCCTCTCAAGCCCACTTAAAAATGAAGTATCACAATGTTTATGACAAGCAAGTAACGATATGCGTCAACCTTTCTGGAGAACAAAAGATACATAAGGCCTCACAACATGACCAAAAGGAAAAAGATAAAACAAATGCAATGGAAATCAATGTGCCCCCTTACCAAGAAATTGAAAGAAATGTCGATTAAACCTCCAAAAGAAAAGACCATCGTCCCTAATAGTGTTGGTGTAAGCCCTAAACCTATAGTTTTATTAGAACTTTATACTTGTATCGAATTATTTATTAATAGTAAAAGACATTTCTTTGTTATGTTTTTTTCTAAAATAATAAATTTCCTAGAATAACTAGTCCGTTTAATGAAACATTAAGTTTGACTTAGTCATTATGAGCCCTAGATGTGGAGTAGAGTATTTCCATTAAAGCATTGTATTTAATTTGATGACCATTTAAATGGTTAATGGGTGATCCATAAATCATGTCGAGATACATTAGTGACCTAGATGGAATTTGTCCATCCCGCATAATAGAATATAGGTTTAAGTGCCCAAAATTGAACTGAAGAAGAGTGACACAATCTATGCCTTGTGTTTAGTATAGACTGGAGGGCAAAAGGATAATTGTATAACATACATAATCACAATTTTTTTTCCAGATCTCATGACATTTTTATGATTTGAGTAGCAGTGATGTTTTGCTAGACACCTCTCAAGATTTATTATATTATATATGTTTTAGTATAATTGCCTACGTCACGAGAACCTACAAGGTTACACACATAAGGACAAATTGGTGAGAGAGTGAAATATAGAACACTGTAAGTTACAAAGTACTTAGGAGAATTACGAAACACAGTAAGGTACAATGAACTTAAGTGAATTGTAGAACTCCATATGGTAGGGTGCACTTAAGTAGGATGGAAAAATTCAAGTTACTGCTAGACGTTTGTATACCCGAGAAAAACTTGCACGGATGCGAACCTAAACTCTTAGTGTTAGAAACAACTAATAAAAAGAGGATAAAAAGAGAGAAAATTTTAAATTTATTTTTTTTAATTAGATTCATGGGGTGATTGTGAATTGTGATTGAGTAAGAGAGAGAATTTTTTTTTTAATTAATAAAAAATTATAATTAATTATTTATAAAATCACATATTATATTTGTTTTCATGCAAATATTTTTTCATGTTTGTTTTTATGCAAATATTTTTCTTGTATACCCTTTAAATAATTCAAGATTTTCAAAACGCTTCTTCCAACCTTCCCGAGCCTTGCTAAAAGACTATTCGAACTCATTTATTATTATATTTATTTATTTATTTATTTATTTCTATTTCTTTCTCATAAAGGTAAGATCGTAGTCACATGTGTGAATGTAGAGAATCCACGACCTCCTTATCATATCATAGTTAAATTCTACGGTGGAATACAGGTGCCTGCACTATTTATCTTACACAAACAATAAATCATAATTTTCTTCAACAGAAGAAGTCAAACAAACTTATCTTCAAAAGAAACGAGCTCCCTCTAATCAACATAAACACGAGTTTTGTTGACCAGCTGAAAGATGGGCACTCCTCCTCTGAAACACATTTTTGAATGCTTCATCAAACCGCACCCCCCTATCCAAGACTCGAATCAAATATGCTATTTAGCACATTGGGATATTTGCATGTTATCTCTAAACTATATCCAAAAGGGCCTTCTCTTCAAAAAACCAACATCTTCACTAGTTAATCAACCAGATTTTATCGAGAATTTGTTGATAAAACTTAAACACTCTCTTTCTCTCACACTTTTCCATTACTATCCCCTCTCAGGACGTCTTGTTACACACAAAACCCAAGATCCTCCTTCTTACACTGTTTTTGTCGATTGCAAAAACAGTCCCGGAGCTAAATTTATCTATGCAACTTTAGATATCACCATAGATGATATCCTATCCCCCATTGATGTTCCACCCATTGTTCAATCGTTTTTTGATCACCACAAAGCTGTCAACCATGACGATCACACCATGTCTTTGTTGTCTATTCAAGTTACTGAATTATTGGACGGTGTTTTCATAGGTTGTTCCATGAATCATTGTATTGGTGATGGAACCGCTTATTGGAATTTCTTTAACACACTTTCTGAAATATTTCAAAATAATGCTAGTGTTCCTGTTTCAATTTCACACCAACCCATCCATAATAGATGGTTTCCAGAAGGTTATGGTCCAATTATCAACCTTCCTTTCAAACATCACGATGAGTTTATTCAAAGATATAAAGCACCGATATTGAGAGAGAGAATCTTCCATTTCTCAGCAGAATCTATAGCAAAACTCAAAGCAAAGGCTAACAAAGAGTCCAACACAAACAAAATCTCTTCTTTCCAATCTTTATCAGCACTAGTTTGGAGATCTATAACCCGTTCGCGTCAACTACAGCCTGATCAGAAAACAACTTGCAACTTAGCTATAAACAACCGAACGAGAATGGAACCGGCTATTCCAAAGGATTATTTTGGCAATTCACTCTATGCAGTGAGTGCTGAAGCAACTGTAAAGGAACTGCTAGAGAAAGATCTAGGGTGGGCAGCTTGGAAGATTCATTTGGCTATTGCAAATCATGATGACAAAGTGGTCCGGGGATCGGTGGAAAAATGGTTAGAGTCTCCTATTGTGTATCGACTGGATATGATATTGGATCCTAGTTCTGTTATGATGGGTAGTTCACCGAGGTTTAATATGTATGGAAATGAATTTGGAATGGGAAAAGCATTAGCTGTTAGAAGTGGTTATGCTAACAAATCTGATGGAAAAGTAACATCATATCCAGGACAAGAAGGAGGAGGGAGTATAGATCTGGAAGTGTGTCTTTCACCGGACAAAATGATGGTTCTGGAATCGGATGAAGAGTTCATGAGTTCAGTTTCAGTGTTTAATCCTTTGTTTTAGTCTTTGACTATGCTATGATGTTGAATAATGAGGATGCGAGATGTAAATTTGTTTTACACTACACCATCTAGATACATAAGGTCACTTTGTAACATTTTACTATGCTGTTAAATGAGTTCTATTGAGTCAAAAAATAGTTTAGTTGCTCTAATAAGAATTAGATTAGTTCGAAATTCAACGCAAATTTATCATGAACTTTTTGTTTTCAATTTGAACTTGCATGCTCAATTATAGATCACTACTACTTATTTCAGCTCAGATCAAATGAACTGATTTTTTTTTTATTTATTTTGAATTTATAAGCTTATCAAATGTACTTGTTAAATTGTAAATTAGCATAGATTTAATTTGTTTTATTTTGGAATCTTAGTAAGTTAGGTATTCTAATCTTACTCTAAAGACCACTATGAGAACATGTCATTCTTTTTTTTTTAATATGCTGAAGATATCATTAAAACAAAAAATAAGGATTACAAAAACACAAGGGGACCGAACCAAGACCCCTTAGGAAATGAGCCTAAGCCTAGGGATATCATCCATGTCTAAAAGACAATCCTTTACTAAGATAGGATGAACAAAATTAAACCAACAAAAATATCTACAAGTATGCCCAATATTCGCTAGATAATCAGCACAAAAATTGGCTTCCCTATAAGTATGCGAGACCATGAAATCTATACTTGGAGAGAAAGCATGACAACTGAGCCAACGAGATCTGATTCTCCAAGGAACAAGAGCCGGATCAGAGAAGGCTTTCACCACAAGCATACAATTTGTTTCTATCCAAAGCTTCCTCCATCCCATACTAACTGCTTTTTCAACAGCAACCATAGCTGCCTATAGCTCAGCCAATTCAGAGTTCCCTCCTCCCATATAATCACAAAAACTTCCCAAATTAGTAGCGTTATTATCTCTAAACATTCCTCCACAAGCCATAAGAACCGGATTACCTCGAGCTACACCATCAATATTAGCTTTAACCCATCCCGTGGGGGGAGGACACCAAAGAATCTCCAATAATGAAGAGGGTCTTTTAGGATTTATGTTAATATGCATTCCTTTCAAAATTGAAAAGCTTGTGATAGAATTGTCCGAGGGGTTTCCCATATTGTCACCTATCCACTTGGCTCTAACCACAATATTAGTGATACAAGACTTCTAATGAATTCTTTTTCCATCAAATCTGTTTGAATTTCTGGCCCTCCAAACATGATAGAAGAAACTGCAACACTTTAATTAACTTGTGTCAGGGTTGGTCATAAATTAACATCCTATTAAGAGCAAGTGATCACGAAGGACAATATATTTCTTTTATATTTATTTTTTTATGAGCTTTAGTTTTCAAAAATATTAAATAATTTTTTCATTTCTTTTTTTGTGTAATTTTCTTAATTTTACCATCAATAGTAGTGTTTATCTTTCTCTCCATCTATAAGTAACTAATGATGATATATGTAGTTATTTGATATCTTTGGTATGATTAGAAATTGTAGAAATGTAGAGAGGATAGAGAAAAAATTTTGTATTATTAAATTATGAACTTTATATTCAAAAGTTAGTTACTATTTAGTTTAGAACTGAGTATTTATAACTAACTTAAATGTGCTGACTCAACACAATTAGTTACATGACTTATCATTAGTCGTTACAACTTTTCTATATAGACTAACTCTAGTTACTCTAATAGCTTCCCCTCAAAAGGAGGGTCATTTCTAGGTAATAAAGGACTTATCTTGAATTTGAAGTTTGTCTTTGAGTTGCAAAAATCTTAGAGGAGAAAAGGGTTTGGTAAAAAGATCAACATATTGATTAAAGGCATGAACATGCTGAACCATTAGAGTCTTGTTGAGAACCTTCTCTCTAAGAAAGAAGATGTCAAGCTCCATGTGCTTGGTCTTAGCATGACGCACTGGATTGTGATAGTGCAACAATACTAAGGTTGTCACAAAACAACATAAGTGAAGTAAAATGCACATGAAGCTCTGCCAAGAGGAATTGAATCCGAAGTACTTCAGAGGTTGATTTAGCAAGACTCTTATAGTGAGTCTCAGTACTTGATATGGCCACAAGGGTTTTCTTTTTGGCCTACCAAGAAACCAGGTTTGGACCTAGAAAAACAGAGGAGCCTAAGGTGGATTTCCTATCATTAGTATCAATTCCCCAATCTGCATTAGAAAAGCCTTTAATGGATATGAGACCCTACGTAGAAGCGGGTTGAAAAAGTAGACCATGATGGAGAGTACCTGGGTATTCTTTTGACCATAACCCAATGACTATCAAGGGGTTGAGAGTAGGGTAGAAAAACGGATCCGACCCGTCGGACATTCCCGTTTTTTTCGCACTTTTTTATAGGGCGGACCAGGGTTTTAGACCCGTACCCTCTAATATGCTTGTCCTGCCCTATTTTTTACGGGCGCAAGCATTAAAATGAAAATTTGCAATTTTTAGGCTTAAAAGGTACAATGTCTGTGTGCCCGCCCCACCCCGCACTCAATTTTTTGCAGAGCGGGACAGAGTTTTAGGCCTGCACCCTTAACAAAGCCCACCCCATTTTTGTGGGCTTTTGCGGGGCGGGTCTAAACTGGACGAACATGCCCGTTTACCACCTCTAGTTGAGAGAAAAATTCACATGCCTTGTTTACTTACTGCATAGCTAATTTCAGGTCTTGTTATAATTGCATACTGCAGTGCACCCACTATGAACTTGTAAAATGGGGGGTTCAGACATCAAGTCTGTGCCATATTTGGAGAGCTTTAGACTTGACATCATAGGAGTAGGGATCCCTTTTGTATCTGACATGTTGCCTTAAGATAATAGTTATTTGATATATTTGGCTTGAGACAAGAAAAAAAAGCCATCTTTAAGATGGAGGACTTCAATACCCAAGAAATACTTAAGACCGCCAAACTGCTTCAAAGCAAACTAAGAGTGAAGCTTTGTGATGAGTTATTGTATATGAGTGGAGGAATTTCCAGTGACAATGATTTCATGTAGATATACATGCATGAAGATGATATATGTAGGCGTGACAAGAGTGGAGAGGGAGGGGTCACACCTATTGGACACAAATCCAAATCCTGTAAAGGCTTGAGTCAGTCTGTCAAACTATGTCCTAAGACCTTGCTTGAGGCCATACATGGACTTGTTTAGTTTTCAAACCATAGTAGAGTCAACAATTTCAAGTTGAATGATATGCTTCACTATAGGGGAGAAAGTCAAGTTGACCTTTAGATATGAGAATGGTAAAAAAAACTCCGACTGTGACATGCTTTATTATATGGGAGAAAGTTTAAGTGAAGTCAAAGCCATGTTGTTGGTGAAAGCCTTTTGCCACCAACCTGGATTTGTACTTATTCTAGGGGTGGCAAAATGGACGGATTGGATGGATATGGATTGGATCCTTAATGGATGGATCAAACCAATCCATTAATCCATTACAATCCATTAAACTCTCTAAATAAAAATTCAATCCAATCCATCCATTAAGGAATAAAATCCATCCAATTCATCCATTAAGGAATAAAATCCATCCATTAACAAATTTATAATCGATGGATATCCATCCATCCAAAAGTTAATTTAAAATATTTTATTTTTTTAAAAATAATAATTTATGTATTTTAAAATAGTTTTTTTCGTTTTTCTCAAAAAAAAAACTCGATTTCTCGTTTTTCCGAAAAAAAACTCGATTTTTCGTAAAAACTCAATATTTTCGTTTTTTCAAAAAAAACTCAATTTTTTCGTTATTCCAAAAAAAAATTGATTTTTCGTTTTTCTGAAAAAGATTCAATTTTTCGTTTTCCAAAAAAAAAATCGACTTTTTTTCGCTTTTCCAGAGAAAAAAAAACTCGCCTTTTTTCGTTTTTCCGGAAAAAAACTCGATTTTTTCGTGTTGCAAAAAAAAACTTGACTTTTTTCGTTTTTCGAAAAAAATATCGATTTTTTCGTTTTCCAAAAAAAAACTCTACTTTTTTCATTTTTCCAAAAAAACTCATATTTTTTTCGTTTTTCGAAAAAAAACTCGATTTTTTCATTTTCCCAAAAAAATCTCGATTTTTTTCATTTTTTGAAAAAAACTCGATTTTTCTGTTTGTCGAAATAACTAGACTTTTTTCGTTTTTCCGAAAAAAAAACTCGATTTTTTTCGTTTTCCCCATAAAATCTCGACTTTTTTCATTTTTTCGAAAAAAACCGGATATTTCCGTTTCGCAAAAACTCGACTTTTCTCGTTTTTTCGAAAAAAAAATCGATTTTTTTCGTTTCCCCCAAAAAATCTCGACTTTTTTCATTTTTTCGAAAAATACTCAATTTTTTCATTTTCCCCAAAAATATTCGACTTTTTCGTTTTTCCGAAAAAACTCAATTTTTTCGTTTTTCTGGAAAAAAACTCGACTTTATTGTTTTTTTCGAAAAAACCTGATTTTTTTCGTTATTCGGAAAAACACGATTTTTTCGTTTTTCGGAAAAACTCGTTTTTTTCGTTTTTTTTTTTAAAACTCAATTTTTTCCCCCCGAAGAAACTCGTAAATAATTTAAACCAATTAAAGTATAAAATAAAAATAATCCATTGGATTATCAAAATGCCACCCCTAACTTATTCACACTTCCATCAACATTTTGTTTAAGCCTAAACACATATTTACAACCAATAACATGTCTATAGGGTGGTAAATGAGCAAGAGTCCAGGTTTGATTTCTTAACAATGCAGAATATAAATCATTCATGGTTGCTAACCACTTAGGATACTTCAACGCCAATTTATAAAGGAGGCTTCTAGTTCAGAGAGAAGCAGATTTGGGTGTAGTCTTGGTTCCACAATTCCCCATTTTATTCTGGTGGCCATGGGATGAGTGTTTTGAGGATGGAGAAAAGGTAAGGCTGGAGAAGGGGATAATATATGTGTTGACATGTATGAAGATGATGAGGGTTAAGGAGAAGAGGGCAAAGACGACTATAGTTCAAAATGTGAGTCATAAGGGGAAGATGATCCAGAGCTAGGTGAAACATGACTGGTGATGATGGAAGGTGAATCCATTGAAGGTGATGTACTTGAAGAACAAGTAGTGGGTGATGGGCTTGATGAGAATAAATAAGGAGAGACAATATATAGGTTTAGTTAAGATGGTGAAGACACATAAGCATAAGGAAAGATAGGGATCATATTAAAGGTTCAAGAGGAGATAATATTAGATAGTGAAGGGAAAGATTGAGTTGGAAAGAGGGATGGATATGGAAATTTGGAATCATAAAAGATAACTTCCTTAGAAATATAAATGTTACTATTTGATGTTGCATATTTGTATTCTTTATGAATTGAAGAGTATCCCAAGAAGATGTAATCAAATTTGAATTTGCAAGGAGAATAAGGCCTAAGATGTGGATAGCAAGCACATCCAAATGCCTTGAGAAATTCAAAGTCAGGTATTGAATGATAAAGCACATTGTAGGGAGATTGCATGCCTAAAAGGGAAGTTGGAATTCTGTTTATTAAGTATTAGGCATTAATACATGCATGGTCCTAAATTTTTAAGGGAAGATTGGCTTGGGCCAATAGTGTTAAGCATGTTTTTATTACATACTTGTATTTTCTCTCCATAAATCCATTTTAGTGATGTGTGTGAGGGAAAGCTAATTTATGTTGAAATCCTTTTGAGTGGAACAAAGAAGTGACATCTTAAAACTCTCATGCATCATCAGTTTGCACTACCTTAACTTTAGTAGAAAATTGAAATTCAATAGCTGTAATAAAGTGTGTGAGGGTGATTAGAACGTCATACTTGAGTTTAATAGGAAGTACCTAAGTGTATTTAGAATGAGCATCGACACAAATCCATAGGTATTTAAATCCACAAGTGGAAATCATAGGGGCAGGTCCCCATACATCAATAAATAGTAAGTCTAGTAGGTAGTGTGTGAGAGTGTGCTAGTGTCATACCCCAAATTTTGCCCCATGTATTTCATTTATTTGAGTATGTCGTATGCATTCATCGTTCAATCGTCGCATTTTACATATTTTGAAAAAATTATAATTTTATTAAAGTCAACAAAAATTACTTTCATTCGCATCTTTGCATATTTTATTCGGGTTAAACATTTATCTGAATTTTTCATTTTAGAGAAGAAATAGATATTTGTTTTTATTTTTATCATTTTTGAAAATATCCAAAAAAAATGATTTATTTTAATTCATATTTTCTTATTTCAATTCAATTAAAAAAATATTTAGTGTTAGTTTTATTTTTAATCTATATGTTGGTTAAAAAAAATACAAAGAAAGGAAGGGGGTTTGATTTATTTGGAAGTGTGTGTGGTTTTAAGGACTCGAGGCCCATTCAATAAAGTCCACATCTCTTTCTAACCAAAAAAAACCCTACACTCTTAATATAAATATGTAGTATGCATGTTTGCATGAAGGGAGCTATATACACCAATCACCAGCCGCCCTTAAATTCACAACTATATCGTTCTCATTTGACAATAGACCAATCCACTCTGATATTTTTGGAAAAAATGATAACTTGGAAAGAGATAGAGAAAAGCTAAACATAATTGGTTTATCATCTTCTTCTTCATGCCATCCATCACGTAAACCTTCTCTTTCTATTCACTCTTTCAATTTGCAACTCCATAACTCTTTCATATCACAATTTCCACCACACTGTTATTTCAGATCCACAAACAAACTCTATACAACTAAATTACCCTTAACCAAAACACTTATTCTGCTCCACCAACATCATTGCTCCGCTTCTCTTTCTGCTCCACAAACTACACAGTAACTTCCATTCATGTATTAAATCCCACAAAACCGACATACATAACTCTTTCAAAACTAGACCTCCATATATCTTCTAGCTCTCATTGACTCATCTTCAAATCATCTCCATAAAGTCATGGATTCCACTTATCTAACCAAAACAACCTCTACTCAAACAAAAACCATCAACCATTACAACAACCTTACTACACCAGAAACCCACCTTTCAGCCCTACAACACATTATTACATACAAACAACTTATTCATACCAACACTACTTTGCTTGACAACCTCACCATTATTTCTGAGTTAAAAAACACAAACACAACCGCATCACCTTCATTCAAACGCCATTAAAGCAACTCCACACCCATTTTTATTTCCAACTACCATTTTCCTCCTTCAAATACGCACGAACACGTCAACACCGCCGAACCTTTACCTGAAATCCACCTTCTACTACAACAAATAACACTTTTCACTATGCCAAATTTGGCTTTTAACAGCACACCTACGAAAGCGCTTTTGCCCAAAAGCGCTTTGGTAGGTTTGGCTAAAAACAAAATTAAAAATCACGCTAGAAAAGCGCTCTTATAGGGGGGGTAATAAAAGCACTTTCTAAAAGCGCTCTTATAGGGGGTGAGTATGAAAGCGCTTTCTAAAAGCGCTCTTATAGGGGGTGGGTATGAAAGCGCTTTCTAAAAGCGCTCTTATAGGGGGTGGGTATGAAAGCGCTTTTGAAAGCGCTCTTATAGGGGGTGGGTACGAAAGCGCTTTTAGTAATAAAGCGCTGGTATAAAGGGGCATATGAAAGCGCTTCTGAAAAGCGCTCTGGTAGCCCTTTTTAAAATTTTCATAAAACTAAAACACGTTATTTTATTCAGAAACACAAAACATATCCGTACATCGTCTTCTTCTTCCTCGCTCACGTACTCTCTGCTTCCTCGCTCTCACTCCCTCCGCCGTGGTCTCAGCCACTCCTCCGTCCCTCCGTCGTCGTCTCACTCTCACTCCCAAACCAACTAGCCGCCGCTGCCGCCGCCGCCGCTGCTACGCCGTTCTGTGGGATTTTAGGGTTTTCTTGGTCAAAATCAACATCTTCTTGCTGCTTCTGTTCAGGTAAAGTCTTCCCACTATGTTGCTCAGTCTTTGTAAATAGAAACATTTCTGGTTTGTAAATAGAAACATGTTGCTCACTCTTTGCTTTCCGATACACACTACCTATGAGTTTCTTTCATCGATTCTAAATTGTATAACTGTAATCAATGTTTCTGGGTTGGTCTTCCATATGAATTGCAGTGTTATAATTATATATTTGAATTTAGTCTTCCAAGTAGTTTTTTGTTCTAAATTCTAAGGCTGACACTGATATGTTGTATAATTGTATGGATATTTTTCTTCATTTCATAACTTCTACTAATTGTATGGATAATTTTGTTCTAACTTCTAAGGCTGACACTGATATGTTGTGTAATATTAACTCTTGTCTTCGCAAAATAGTAGTTTTCTAAAATTAAATTTGAATAAAAGCTTAAACTATCATTAGTCCATCATCTAAAGATTCAAATAGTAAATCTATTAATCTAGAATGAGAAAATGGTAATGTAAAAAAGAACACTCTTAAAGGAGTGTTCTTAAAGCATTATTTTAACGTAGTATCTAAATGAAAAGCTAGTAATGTCAACTGTTGAAGATATAATATTTAATGAAGATTTTAGATGAAAGGAGTGTTGTTTAATTGTCAATCATAATCAGTATGAAGCTATAGTTATAGAGTCATAAGAGAGAGGCCAAACTAAGAATTTACATAAGTGTTACGAATTTGAGAATTCCGACAAGTCACGAATTAGAAAAGAAATTATGTCTTATAATTATGGCAAGGTGGGGTACATAAAAATAAATTACATGTTCCTCAAAAGGTATTATTACGAGGGAAGATAGGAAGACAATGCAAATAAAAATGATAGAGGTATAGATGTATATCTTGTTTCTAGCGATAATTCCTTAAACCTTATATGTCAAGGTTAAACTTGAAAAGGATGAACCTTATATGTCAAGGTTAAATATCTTGTAGTTTATGTTAGCATGCATTAGTTACATGAGTTTTGTTTGGTACAGTGGATATTTGTATTTAACTGCATCGTGTGTGTGTGTGTGTTTAATTTTACAGTTACTTTGAAGTCTCTGGTTTCTACTTGTACAACGCCGATTCAAACCTACCCATCTCCCACATCAAGTCTAATTCAGGTTACTATCCCTTTCTTCTTGCTTATAGTTTGTTATTTTCTGCTTATAGGTTATTGTTTATGGTTCTATTTAATATCAATTTAGTGTCTCTCAACCAGTTTTTTGGTTTGTGGACTTATATTACCTTGAAATAAGGTAATGTCTTCTTTAAGAAATCGGGTATTCTGATTAGGTATTCTGATTAGGTATTCTATTATGATGATAGCTATTTATTATCTTGACAGAATTCCTTAGTACCTGATAGAGAAACCAAGAAGCATTTGTTTAGCTTAATTAAGACATGGATAAGACGTGGATGAATTCAAACCGATTGTCGAAAGAGTACGAGAAAGGGGTATGGGAATTCGTTGAGTTTGCGGTTGCGCACTCCGAAGACCCGCTTCGAATGCCGTGTCCTTGCTTGGGTTGCTGTTATGGGGGTAAGGTTGACGTGAATAAGTTGGCATCCCATTTACTACGGTTTGGAATTGATAGAAGTTATACATGTTGGACAATGCATGGTGAGAAAAGTAACGGGAATGCTGAGTCGAGTTGTAATAGGAAGTATGCTTCAAACGACGATTGCACAGACACATACGAGTGCGATCAAGTCAAAGAGATTGCAGAAGCGCTTGAAGAAGATCTTGAGGATTGTCCCAAAATGTTTGAGAGGTTGGTAAGCGATGCAGAGAAACCGTTGTATGATGGTTGTTCAAAATTCACAAGATTGTCTACGGTGTTAAAGTTTTACAACTTAAAGGCGGACAATGGATGGTCGGATAAAAGTTTCACAGAGTTATTAGCCCTTATGAAAGATATGCTACCAAAGGATAATGTTCTTCCCAATCGAACGTATGAAGCCAAAAAGATGTTGTCCTCTATTGGCATGAGCTATGATAAGATACATGCATGTCCAAACGATTGCGTTTTGTTTCGAAACGAGTATGCAGCGTTGAATGAGTGTCCTAAATGTGGTGCCCCTCGATATAAGAAAAAGTTGTCTCCTGCTAAAGTCTTATGGTATTTTCCTATAATTCCGAGATTTAGACGCATGTATCGTAGTGAGACCGATTCAAGACACTTGACTTGGCATGCAGATGAAAGAATTATTGATGGAAAGTTGCGACATCCGGCAGACTCACCACAATGGATGAAAGTTGATACTGATTATCCTGAATTTGGAAAAGAAGCAAGAAACCTTCGGTTGTCATTGTCTACTGATGGAATGAACCCGCATGGTATTCAAAGTATCTCGCATAGCACATGGCCTGTGATTCTTATGATTTATAACCTACCTCCGTGGCTATGTATGAAGCGTAAGTACATGATGTTATCTATGCTAATTTCTGGGCCTAAACAACCAGGGAATGACATAGACGTATACTTGGCACCCTTAATCGAAGATTTAAAGTTTTTGTGGGAGAACGGTGTGGAGGTTTACGATGGGTATAGGAAGGAAAGTTTCAACTTGAGGGCGATGTTGTTTGGAACAATTAATGATTTTCCAGCATACGGAAATCTATCCGGTTACAGCAATAAAGGTCAAAAGGCGTGTCCTGTTTGTGAAGATGAAACTGATACGACACGATTGGATCTTTGTCAGAAGAATGTCTTTCTCGGCCATCGTAGATTCTTAAATTCTAATCATCACTACCGTGGGTGGAGAAAAGCATTCAATGGAAAGGCCGAACATCGTACAGCCCCGCCTTTTTTGTCAGGTGATCAAATTTTTGAAAAGGTGAAAGATGTGAGCACTCAGTTTGGCAAGCCTTTTGCACACTCACTTGTCAAAGGTGGGTGGAAGAAGAAGTCAATTTTTTTTGAACTTCCATATTGGAAGTCGTTGTATGTAAGACATTTCTTGGATGTTATGCATATTGAAAAAAATGTATTTGACAGCGTCATAGGTACGTTACTTAATATACAAGGAAAGTCTAAGGATGGCCTTAACATAAGGAAGGACATGGTAAACATGGGAATGAGAACTGAATTGGGACCCGTGACGAAAGGAAGACGAACATATATGCCACCTGCTGTTTACACTCTATCTAGAAAGGAGAAGAAAACATTGTGTAAGTTCCTCAGTGAAGTTAAAGTTCCAGAAGGCTACTCTTCAGATATTAGAAGACTTGTGTCCATGAAAGACCTCAAGTTAAAGAGTTTGAAGACGCATGATTTCCATGTTATAATGGAACATTTTTTTACCAATAGGTATACGTTCTATTCTGCCAGAAAAAGTAAGAAGCGTAATAACTAAGTTGTGTTTCTTCTTCAGGTCAATTTGCAGTAAGGTGGTCGATCCCGCGATCTTACCAACATTGCAAAAAGAGATAGTTGTTACTTTATGTGATCTTGAAATGTATTTTCCTCCCTCGTTTTTTGACATAATGGTTCATCTAGTCGTTCATCTTGTGAAAGAGACACAATTGTGCGGACCAGCTTATATGAGATGGATGTACCCTGCTGAACATTATATGAAAATATTAAAAGGGTACGTGAAAAACAGAAGTCGACCGGAGGGTTGTATTGCCGAACGATACGTTGTTGAAGAAGCGGTTGAGTTTTGTACTGAATATCTGTCAAATGTTCAATCAATTGGACTCCCCAAATCTCATATTGTCGAAAAAAAAGAAGGAAAAAGGCTAATTGGAAATAAAGTTGTGACAGTATCAATGGTCGAACGGGATCAAGCACACTTGTATGTTCTGCACAATGAGATTGAGGTTGAGCCGTATGTTGAAATGCACAAGGTTGTTCTCCGAGATTTAAATCCAAATAGAAATGAGAGCTGGATAGTACGAGAGCATAATCGAAGTTTCATAGCGTGGTTTAGGGATCATATTTATTCAAAGTATCGTTCAGATCCTGCTTCAGTAACAGAAAGGTTGAGATGTTTAGCCTATGGTCCAAGTGTAATTGTGCTTTCTTATAGCGCATACGCAATTAATGGATACACATTTTATACCAAAGAACAGGATGATAAAAGTACTATGCAAAATAGTGGTGTTACCTTGGTAGCTGAAGCAATGCACATATCAAGTGTGAATGACTTAAATCCGAAATTTGCAAATTTGTCATATTTTGGGGTTATCGAGCGCATTTTGGTGTTTGATTACGCGAAGTTTCAGATTCCTGTATTTGGTTGCAAGTGGGTTGAAAATAATAGTGGCATACGAATGGATAAGTCAGGATTTTTGCAAGTGGATCTCAATAGGGTAGGGTACAAAGATGAGCCTTTCATTCTAGCCTCTCAAGCTAAACAAGTGTTCTATGTCAATGATCCGACAAGTACGAAATGGTCTATAGTGCTTTTATCTAACAAAATAGTTGATGAAAACATTGAAGATCAAGGTGATATTGGTGTTGGCATTGAATCTTGTACAAGAAACGATCAAAATGAGAATGAATCTTGTACTAGAAATGATCATAATGAGGGTATTTGGATCAATCCAACCGTCCGCGTTGTTAAGAGACGCGTAGAACACAATCCTACCAAGAAAAGAAAGAGACGTTAGTGATAAAGGTAATAGTATACATATTCCGACTAATTTGCTTTATTCAATTTGTACCGATTGTTTTATTCAATAGTATAGTACTTATTCAATTTTGGTGCATATTCTCGTTTTGTACATAACTTTTGAACCATGTATCCGTTTGTCGACTTCTTTACATGTAACTATACTATTTTGACGATTCCGGAGCTGCTCATGCACTTATCTTTACATTTCGGGACTGTTTTTTTATGGGTTTTGCTTCTTCCCGTAATCAAAAGTCGGGCTTAGGGTCTGAATTTCGGAAAACCGACTTTATTTTTGAGTCTGTGGGGACGTTTTACCATAGCCGTGTAAATTTCGTTCAATTCCGACAACTTTCTTTTTTGACGCTTATTTTGATTTGTACCGATAGAATTTCCCGATTTACTTGTACATGCATGGTTTGACTTCCATTTGACTTGTATAGATTGTTAGCTTATTAATAGTGTACTAATGTGCTTTAGTTTGTTTGATACAGGTTCAATGGCTCCGGATAGAGATGCTCCACCTGAAAACTCACAAGAAAACTCACAAGAAAGAGATGCTCCGGGTACAAATGCTCCACCTGATACTGAAGCAAAAGAAGTTGCACGAGGCATCACCATTATGAAGGGAATCGTTCGACATAGAGACCAAGGATTAGTATACCATTTGGAATGGAATTCTGAAAACCAACCAATTGGTCCTAATTCTACAAAGTTGACAAGCTATATTGGTACACTTGTTCGTATGCATATTCCAGTCTCCGTAGCTAAATGGAATCTGAAAAGCGAAGAGTTGGATGCGAAAAAAAAGCGATTTGGGACGAGCTTCAGGTATATATCATATATGGTTGTTGTTATTATCTTGACGATAAATTGTTTAAATTACTTATACTAACACACTATGCGTATGTTTTTTTGCAGAGGACTTTTGAGATACCAGATGATCGTAGACGCTACATACTTAGTTTGGCCGGGAAAAGATATAGAGGGTGGAAAGCTTTTTTGACAAACACCTATCTTAAGGATAAAGATGGAAACTTTCTTGAAGAGGCACCGGGACGGCCAAAAAAGTATGAGATCTTCATTGATGAAAAAGATTGGGTTGAGTTTGTAAATCAAAGAGATGAAGATTTTCGGAAAAGGAGTGGCACGAATAGTGCGAGAGCATCCAAACCCGCGTATCCATACAAAAAAGGGCGTTTGGGATATGCACGCTTAGAGGATAAAATTGTAAGTAAATAGAAATGCGTTTTAATTAATTGTCTAAATGTGTTTTATTTGACGATTTTATCATTTGTGTCAATGCATAGTTAGAGGAGTCTAAAAGTGAGGAAACTTCACTTCCTGAACATGTGTTGTGGAAGGAAGCTCGTGTGGGCAAGAATCGAGCTGTCGATCCCGATGTTCAGAGAGTTTATGCTGAATGTGTAAGTATAATACTGTGTCTTTAATTAAATCAAATGTTTTTTAATATATAAATGATTTTTTATCTCCACTAATAATTATTGAAATGTAAATGAATTACAGGAGACATTGTCGCAATCGGTGTCCACCGGTGAGGACCAGGATGATAGGAGCATACTTAGTAGAGCACTAGATGCTCCTGAGTATCCCGGTCGGGTGAGGGGTAAGGGTCATGGTGTGACTCCAACCTCTTTTTACAAGCATCCTAGGAGAAGAAATCCTTCAAATGAAGAAGTGTTGCAAAAATTGCAGGAATTGCAAGCACAAGTCTCTGAATTGCAAAGAGATAAAGATATGTATATGAGAGAAAAGTGCAATACTGCATCGGTGAAAGAAACTAGTGATAAAGCTAGTTTTAACTGTCAAAGAAAACTTCCCGAGGTAATTATAAATTTCTTTTCCTTACAAATTGTTCTATTTTATTAACGATAATGACTTTATATTTACTATTGGTTTAGGGCATTTCTTCTTGCCAACTATACTTATCGTCACCGTCTTATCGCCTAGTTGGCAAGGGAAAAGTGCACAACACTGTGGGAGATTTACTTCACCATAGACCGCTCCCGGATGGACACCTGAAAGTATCAGTTGATGTTGTATTAGATCATGATGCGGTGCTACCAGTACCTGACATGGTCTCAGAGACAACATTGATGCGAGATGCAATAGGGTCATTTGTTGCATGGCCCTCGGAGCTCATTATCATTGGTGATGAGGTATAGTCAAAACCATTATGAATCATTTAGTTTTCGAATGTCAATTTTGCACCGTTACGTTAATTATTTTTTACATTTTAATTTTAGACTGCTCCTACAAAACCCGCAATTAAGGGCAAAGGGATTTTACAGGAGGAGGAGTCTGTTGCATCACTAAAAGAGGTACATTTAAGGTGTTAATATATAATTTGAATGTAAAACTCCATGATTTTATATTTTATCGATCGTTATTTGATTTTTAGGCATCTGCTCGGGAGTCACAACAAGTGACACAGGTCGTTCGTAGCGTACCGCCTAAGGGTCCTCCGAAGCAAGCGGCAAAAAAAGGTGGTGCTTTTTTTCCTCGATATCGGACGACGCTCGGAACACTTGTTGATATGTCCGATTTGAAGGAAGGTGCTCTCCGTCAAATCAATATGGAGGAAGGTATCTTTGGTGTTGAATTCATTTCACATATTGCAATAGATGACTTGGAAGAGATTTTTACGCAAGAACAACTAGGCGTCGCTAATATGCACTCGTACATCCGGTAATATTCACTCATCCGATATATTATTTAATTAGTCGAACAATTTATTTACACATTATGTTTATTATGTTTTTCACTCATCCGCTAATATGTTTATAATGTTTTTATTTAAGGTTGTTGCATGACAGAGTGTTGCGCGGGACTGCATTGTCAAACAGATTCCGTTTCGTGTCTTCCGCCCATTGCAGCGGAATGACAATTGATTCGGAACCGGAATCAGTTAGACAACGCTTAGTCGATAGATTCATGTCATCCGGCAATACAGAAAGTCTGATTCTTTGGGCGTATAATACCCGATCAGTAGGGTTAGTTTCTCATTCTTGGTTCATTTAATCTTTGTTTCTTTTGCGTAGCAAAATTTTTATATAACCTATTGTTTTAACTTATAGAGCACACTGGTTGTTGCTTGCTATCAACCCGATAAGAGAAGTTGTATATTTTCTGAATTCGGTAGATGGTGAGTGGAGCAATTATCCGGCTATGAAGGAAATTATTGATTTGTAAGTGGGATCGTTCTAAATATTCTTGTATATTTATATATTTAATTATTTGTGAGATTAATCTAAATATATGCTTTTATATTTTTGTTAGATCAATACAAGTGTTCCGAAGTCAACGAGACGCACAGGTATCCCGGACTAAATCAAACAACATTACTTGGATCAAAGTGCAGGTACATTATTTTTCACAATTTTGCTTATAATATTTATGCTACTTGATAAAACAAGACAACTATAATTTCTTATTTGTTTTTCTATGTAGTGTCCGATACAGCGGAACAGTTCAGACTGCGGATACTTTGTTTTGAGGTTTATGAAAGAAATCCTTCAAATGAATCAATTAGAGATTCCAATCACGGTATGGATTTATAACTTAATTAGATAACTTCTTATAATTTATTACATTTAACTAAATCATTCATATTATGTTTTTATTCTGTAGTACTTTGACGAATTTCGTGCTGCTTCTTACCCGAAACTTAAGTTGGAAGAAATCAAAGAGGAATTGTGTCAATTTTATATTCATCAGCTATTCATGTAGTAGGATTTGTGTCGATTTGAAGAGAATATTATAGTACTCCATAATATATGGTTACTAACTTTGTTCATATTGTTGCCAATTAATATTTGAAGTATAATATTGTTGATGTTAGAGATTTAGTTTGATTGACATAATGATGTATATATATAATTTTGGATATTATAATGGTATTATATTAGTATATATATAGTCCTACCTATGGTTGAAAATATATCGTCGAAAATATATTACTGGTCGAAAATATTACAGGTTGAAAATATATTACAGGTCGAAAATATTACAGGTTGAAAATATATTACAGGTCGAAAATATTACAGGTCGATCTGGGAGGCTGAAATTATAGGCTGCACTTTAAAATATCTCATTTAGCAACGACAGCGCTTTTAAAAAGCGCTCTTAAAGGTCCACATACGAAAGCGCTTTGTTACAAAAAGCGCTGATAAAGATCAAAAAAAAGAAAAAAAAACGCAACCTACCAAAGCGCTTTTGGATAAGCGCTCTAGTAGGGGGGCTACCAGAGCGCTTTTTCTATAGGGGGTCTACCAGAGCGCTTTTTCCAGAAAAAGCGCTCTTATAGGGTGGTCTACCAGAGCGCTTTCTGTAAAAAGCGCTCTTATAGGGGGGTCTACCAGAGCGCTTTTTCTGGAAAAAGCGCTCTTATAGGGGGGTCTACCAGAGCGCTTTTAAAAGCGCTTTCGTAGCCTACGCCAGCGCTGGCTTTGGCAGCACTTTAAAGCGCTGTTAAAGGCCAAAAAAAGCGCTTTTAAAGCCCACGCGTGTTGTAGTTTTTTATGACGAAACTTATACCTCGAACAACGAAAAAACGAGGGTATAGGTCCTAGGAGCGCCATGTTTTATTATTATTTTTATTAAAAAACTTTATCCCTCGGATATTAAATAAAACTGAGGTAAGTTAGCAATAAGGGATCTCGCTTCGGCTTCGACATCCAGTTGCTGCATTTTATGTGTTTTTTTCAATTGTTTAATAGGTATTTCTCACTAGACGCCTTTCCAATGAAGTTTTTATTTTTTTATTTGTTCCAATTGAGAGGTAAAATATTTTACATTAACAATTTCATAAAACTAATTTCAAAATCTTATTTTAATACTTTATTTGGTATACTTTAAGTCCTCAGTTTTATTAAATAACCGACGTGGTAAATCTTTTAAATGAATTTCCAGAATATGGCGCTATGAAGTTTTTTTATATTTCATATTTTTAATAATCGATTTTTGTGTAAAACCGATATGACATTTATTTTCACTTACCTATCAACACTTAAATGTCAGTTTGTCGTTTCTCAAAAAACGCTCGACGATTTTTAAGCTGATATTCATCAAAACTCTTCCAAAAGATATTCATCAAACATCATTTTTGCAACTAGGGTTTTTCTTCACTGAAGCGTTATTTTATATATTCATCAATGTTAGTTTTTCACTAAAATAGTTTCTTGATCATTTTTTTAGTGTTTCTTCGTTAGTTTGTTTATTAATCGTTTTACTTTGACTGAAACGTTACTGTTTGATTTATTTTAATATTCATGGTCGATTCAACTACTACCTCCCATACAACATCTCCTTCCAACTCTTTTAATACACGTAAAATAAAAAACTAGAGGTGCCACAATGTATACAAAGGTGAAAAAGCCAACGAAACTGGTATTTGATACTCTGTTAGAGTTGATTCCCAAACCAACAGGGCTTTTAGTGAACATGCTGATGATTTTTGGGCTATGTTGCCTTACTAGGTAGAAGTAAAGTGAGTATTTTGATAGATAGTTGACATGTTGTTGATAAAGAATTGAAAGACGACATATAGACCGAAATTACGATATTTATTTATGTATTCTATCATTTGTTTTACAAGTATATTTTTTGTTAAATACTAATAGCATCTCTATTTTATAAACATATGATGTGTTCAGTGTTACTCCAAATGATAAGTACGTGAAAAAGAAAATTCTTCCTTATTGTTGTGAGCGTTGGAGGGGTTTAAGACACAACTTACCCATGATTATATTACAACTGGAAACAATAAAGAATAACCTTCATACGATGTGTATTCATTTACTGATAAAGCTACTTGGAAGGAATTCGTAGAATCTTGCAACACTCCCAAGTTCTTAGAAAAGATCCAAAAAGGAAAATCAAACTAGAAATATCTATACACATAGGTTGTCTCGTGGAGGATATCAAAGACTTGAAAAATTTTGATTGAAGAAAAAAGTAAACAAATGGAGGAAGATCTGGGAGGTTCTATAAGTCTTGATTGCACTCCATCTCCACCATCACGACACAAGAAATGGAAGAGGGCACACAAAAGAAATAAAAATGAATGCACATCAGATGCTACGCGCGAAGTGGATCATAGGATTGTAAGTAGATACTTTTTTAAAAAATATTTATTTTTAGTTAAATCAATTTGGTAAAGATAAAATTTCATGTTTTGTAGGATGATCTTGTTGAAAAAACCAAGGCCGACCTCTTCACTTCACAAGGTCGTCATGAAATCTTGGTAGAAGCGATTGGAACAGAGGAGCATCCTAGGTGTGTCCGTGGTCTTGGTAGAGGCGTTGACTTTAAGGTATATTTTGGACACTCTCAATCATCTAGAGAGAAAATTAGTAAGAGAAGGGTTGAAGAGATTATTGCTATTGAGTTAGGAAAAGAAATGGAGAAGTGGAATGAGGAGCATGATAGGTACTTAGAGGAGGAGAGGGAGAAGTTGTTGCAAACGGTTCAGGAGAAGTTCTTGGAGGATGAGAGGGAGAAGTTGTTAAAACGGTGTGGGAGAGTGTCTAGAAGGATCAAGAGGAGCGAGAGAGGATGAATGAGGTGGAGATGTCCGAGAAGTGTACCTGCGATGTTCTTGAGGTAAAGCTGTATGTTGTTGTTATTATTGTTTGTGCATTTCAATTTTGGACTGTATTTATGTTGTTTTTATGATGCAGAAAATTGAGTTCATTGGGTATATTCAGTCACACAAATTTAAATCATTTGGAAATTCGAGAGAATGTGGTTGAGAAAGTTACGGGTGGTACAAAATCAAATTAGCTTTCCGAGACTAGAGATGATGATGGCGAGTATTAATGAAAATCCAATCTTAGGTATTCCATTAAGACATGATCCAGAGCAGTTATTCCTAATTTTTAAGCTCTCTACACATGAATTTTTGAAGGCGGGTGAGTGGCTAGAATATTTTGTCTTACAATTTTGGTGCTCGTAAGTATAATTTTTACGTTGATTTCTATTTATATTCACACTTGTACTTTAACATACAGATTTTCCCTTGCAGGAACATTCATGAGTTATGTGCTGAAATGAAGCTTCTATACAAGTATTGTATTTTGGATGCTGTGAATATTGCTTTTACTTGTGATTCGCCAGGATACAAAATAAAAAATTTCTTACAAGACAAGTTGATGGAGAAAGGGAGCACCAAAGATTGTAATTTTGCCTCGTTTTACCGCAAGTAAGTATATATTAATTTTTGCTTTCATTTATAAATCAATTTTATCCGTATTATTAATTATTCTGAATGTTTATGCAGGCCACATTGTCAACTACTATTCATATGTCTGAAGAAAAATACTATAGTTGTGTTATGCTCGTTGCACTTTGGACTGCCCAATATTGTGATTAACGCTTTGAATAGGTAAGTTGTATTATTTTCAATAATCATATTTAAATTTAAAATTGAATAGTTTTTATTCATGTTTAATTTTAATCGACATGTGTAGAGCGATGAAGGAATTTAATGCGCGCAAAAAAAATCTTATTGGTTAAAAGCCATGCTATGTTAAACCAAAAGTAAGTATTACTTGCGGTTTTTTGACATTATATTATTTGTGTGTATTAGTGTGACATAAATAAATCAAAATTATTTGTTGTGGCGAAAACGATCTGACAACTATTCTTGTGGATACTATGTTATGAGATATATGCTTCATATTGTCTCTGGATGCATTACAAATGGATGGATGAAGAATAAGGTATTAGCTTAATCCATATATACATACATATGTATACTTATAAGTTAATGTTGTTATTTTTAGCTTATCATATTTTAAATTTTGTTCTAATTATAGGAGCTTAGCAACCAAACACCATACTCAAAAGAAGAAATTGATGACATTCAATCACGTTGGGCCAATTTATTCTTATCTTGTTATGAATCTCTACAACAACAATAGTTTTTATTAGTTGCTGTAATATTAATTTTTATATAAACATGGGTTTTTTCATTTCGATGTGCAAATATATAAATGTCAAATGTGTGTATTCTGTCTTGATGATGATAGCATGCAAATTTGTACATTTTATTTTAAATGATATGATATATTCCAATTCTGTAACATATTTCGTAGTTTTTGTGTAGAAACTGATACATGCAGGTTAATAGTTTTATAATGATATGATACAGGTCAGTAAAA
Source organism: Vicia villosa (assembly GCF_029867415.1). Lineage (NCBI taxonomy): Eukaryota > Viridiplantae > Streptophyta > Magnoliopsida > Fabales > Fabaceae > Vicia > Vicia villosa. The sequence continues at coordinate 30,652,508 of NC_081182.1, read as the reverse complement.
ATGATTAAGGAAAAATTAGATTAACTCCCTCGGTTATAACATAAAACTGAGGTAAAATGATAACTTATTACCTCGGATTTTAAATAAAAACGAAATGTATATGACACGCGCAACAAAATTTAGAAAATAAAAATATGCAATTCCTTGGGATCGAACCCATGACATTTTAACACTTTAACCTCGATGTTTAAAACAACGAGGTGTTAAGTGCTAGTTTTTCATGTCATCCTTGGTTATCTCGCCTGGGTAGCCGAAGTTAAATACATTTCACAACCGAACTTGCAAGCGTTATTTGTAGTAGTTTATTCTGCTCCACCAAAACCATACTGCTCCGCTTCTTTTTCTGCTCCACAAACTACATTGTAACTTCCATTCATGCATCAAGCCCCCCAAAACCGAGATCCATAACTCTTTCAAACTAGACCTCTATATACCTTCTACCTCTCTTAAACTTATCTTCAAATCCTCTCTATAAACTCATGGATCTCCAGTGATATAACCAAAACAACCTATACTCAGACAACAATCATCAACCACTACAACAAACTTACTACACCACAAACCCACCCTTCACTACTACAACACATTATTGCACACAAACAACTTATTCATACCAACACAACTTTGCTTGACATCATTACCATCACTTCTGAGTTCAAATACACAAACACAACCACATCACCTTCATTCAAACACCATTAAAGCAACTCCAAACCCAATCATCAACAATATTTCCGATCACCATTTTCCTCCTTCAAATACGCACAAACACATAAACACTGCCAAATCGCTGCTTGAAAGCCACCTTTGCTCCTCTCGGTGCAGCCACATTTTGGTATTATCTACTTCTCTTTTATTGTTGTTTTGTTTTGTAGAGAATATTAATTTTTTATGCTTTGTGTTTTCCTGTTTGATTGAGAGTTTTAATTTGAGTGAGAAACAAAGAGATATGTCTTGAGAAGAAATGGTGTGTTTGGTTTACCAGGGAGAGAGAAAGGCTTTGGTCTTTCTTTTTACTACACAATCTGTTTTAATAACTAATGAGAGCGTTGTTTTTTTTTAAAGTGCACCGATTTACCAAAGGTCGTTATTGTTTGTTAACTTGGGGCGGATGTGTGTCATTAGCGCTGAGGTTTTTTTCCCCTTTCTTAATCCGAATGGGCCTTCAAAACTTGGCCCAGGACATATCTTTTGCTACTTATCACTCCCCTTCAGCCTGTGCACCCTTCCTTGGCTGATTCAAATTTGTCTTGGGCTTATGCTGCACACGAATCCCATCAACACCTTATTTTTAGGTGCACCCTCCATTTCATCATTTTGGTTAGCCCATTTTTAGTTTTTTAAATATTTGTTTGTTATTACTAATGTCTAATTGAAAAATATAAAAAATATGTATTTGGTTAAATATTTTAAATGTTTTTATTTAATTCAATTAATTATTTATTTTGATTTATTTTATTAAATAATTTCATTTAATTTAATTAGTCGTTTTAGTCCATTTTATTTCATTCAGTTTTGTATTGTGTGTTTAACCTTTCATGCAATTTTCTCCATTTTATTTTTATGATCCCCATTTGATCAATTTGTATTCCCATCCCTTCATTATGATGTAATAATTTTATCGATGTTGTCTTTATTTATGTTTATTGCTTCCTTTAATTGTTAATCATTTCAATCATTCACTTACTCACCTAAAACATTTTTCAAACTAATTCTTGATCTCATATCAAGTATATTTTCTACCATAAGTCGACCGCTTCTTAAGTATCGCCATCAACCACACTTGTACACATTCAGAGCTTGATCCTAGGCTTCCTTACAATGAGACCTATTCCAATTAATCATCTAGAAGACTAGCCCACTTTGCCAGTACACTTGTAGTTTAATTCAAATGCTTGCATGTCATATCTACTTGTGTGTGCCACCTTGTATGGGCTTGTGTGTTTATTGCTTATCATCATCCCCAATTGGTAAGCTGTATTCTCCACTTCCCGAGGCTTTATAATAATTTTACTTGCTTTCCTTTAGCTTTTATATGCTTGCTTGTTTGTGTGTGAATAAACTGCAAACCCCTGCATTCTTGGTCCATATACCAAGCCCTAGCCCACTCTTTGTAAGTCGATTGCCTTGTGCATCGCCATCAACCTTGCTTTTTAAACTTCAAACTCTTTCATAATAAACCTTGACTTTTGTCAATTCATCTCAAAAACCTTTTTCTCAGATAAATGCTATAACATTTAAAGCATATTCAATCCTTTTGATAAAACCTAAAAAGAATCAAACTCTTTTGTGCACTTGCACTCTTTTCCTTTAAAACGTTTCTCAATAAAAACAAACAAAATAAACTCCCATGTTTCTTATTAAGTAGAACTACAAATGCTCTGACTTCCCTATTGCACAAAAGGGGTATGTAGGAACAAAATGTGATGTCTTTCCGAGCATACAAAAGTAAAAAAAATTTCCTATCTCCTCATTCTTTTGCAAACAAACCATTTAGCCTAAAAACATAGATATTTCAAAAATTTCCCGTGGGGTACCACAAATGTGAGGGGTGCTAATACCCCCTTGCATCACCAACCCCCGTACCTAGATCTTTCTTTTTTGTAGGGTTTTATCAATATTTTCTCTTTCCCTCTTTTGGGAACAATAAAGTTTGGTGGCGTCTCTTGCTTTCTGCAAGTCAAGTTAATAAATAGCTTGATCTTTGATTTTTCCGTTGCAACAGCTAGGTAATATGTGCATTTTTCCTAAACAACAAGGGCTACAAAAATCCAGCAATGACTTGGAAGAAACATTAATGTTGCAAAGTTAAAGAGGGTCCTTTAATGCTTCATGATTGGGATGACCATGTTGGTTGTTCCACATGATGTAGGTAGAGAGATTAGGAGAGGCAGTTGGATAAGAAGGACTTTATTATGAGTGAGAGGCCTTGGATACATTGTTGATAAATATGGATGATTCTGGATTGAAGTGGAATGAATCAAAATTATATAGGCCTTCTTTATTTAGGATACCTTGGAGCACTACTTCAGAGCTGACATGTGTTTTAACAAAGCACTTGTCAGCATAGAATTAAAAAAAAATTGTGTTATCTCACTAATTATATAAAAATCATAGTTTCCTCCCAAAGTCTTAATTTCTCCTTATTCTTTATTATTTTAATTAAATAAAATCATAAATAATTCTAAAAAACCCAATAATATAAAAAGTTCTAATTAAATTAAGCACTCTAAATTCAAAATCGGGGTGTTATGGTGAACATTAACATGCATAGACCTGATATTTGGTGTTGGATCCCAGATAAACTCGACGGTTTTATAATAAAATCTTGTTATTCATTCATTATAGGGTATATTCCCCGCCATACAGAAACAAACAATATAGTAAGGATGCTACGTAGGTTATGCAATTTAAGGGTTCCATCAAACATCCAAATATTTGGTTGGAAATTTCTTATCTACAACCTCCCCACATGAGATAATCTATTAGCTAGAGGGGTCGATTTAGATCTAGCAAATGGTGCCTATGTATTATGCATACTTGTCATGAAACTAGTAAACATATATTCTTTCATTGTCAATTGCCTACTGAGGTGTGGTCTATTATTTAAAATTAGCTAGGACTATAAATCATTAATAGTGTTGTAGGAATATATAATTTCTTGGTGTTTAGAAAACTATTCAAAGGCAAGGATAACAAGAAGGTCAGAGGTCTCATTTGGCTTGCAACAACATGGAATATTTGGATTATGAGAAATGACATCATATTTAATGGGGAATCAAAAGATATACATATGGTTGTGAATAATATCAAATCCATCTCTTGGGCTTGGTACATTTACAAGGTGAATTAAAATAATAAATTTGTCTTTGTCAATTGGTTATCCAATTTGTTTTTGTGCATAAAAAATGTGTAAAAGACTTGACATGTGATGATAGACAATTATTTGTATGAGCCATTTGCAGGAGTAAGGAAAGAAAATCATATTGAGCATTGATGGGGGGCTATTTTGATGTAATTTTGTCTAGATATTAAATCATCGTCAGTTAAATAATTAGTCCACCTTTCTAGCACATGATATGGTGGAACAACTTCAACCTTTCAAAAAAAAATGTGGGTAGTTGACTGCCACTTTGATGCTGGATTTGGACTCTCTATTTTGTATATGGGTTGCAGTATCCCTTGTACTCTTCTTAATATATTTTGCTTATAAAATAATCCTAAGCACCATATTGCTTTACCAAGGGTTTAACCCTTAGCAAAAAATTGTTACATTAGTCAGCTAGGCCAACTTGCCACTCTGCGTGCTAGTTTATGGCCTTGGAAATCAACTTACTTTTACTATAGGTTTTGCAAGGGATTAAGTCGTCAACAAATTTGTGACGGGTTAAATGTAACACCCCGGAAATTATTTCTAATTATTTAGTTTAAATAGGATAATTATTTAATTGGAATAATTGATGTTATGGGAATTATTGAGAAATATTGGTCTTTGGGCCAAGTGCGGTATTTAGCAATGAGGGGGTGTTAAGTTGTAAGCCCATTGCTAAATTATGTTATGTTTTAATAAAACAAGGAAATAGGAGGAAATTGTGAAATAGAGGAGGAAAACCTAAGAGGGAGAGAAGAAGAACTCATGAGCAAAATCTATTTTCGAAACCCTTTGGCAGCCTTCACAAATCATGCCATAACTCTCCGCTCGTAACTCCAAATCAGGTAATTCTTGAAGATTCGGATTCTACACGAAATTTCCTTCGATTTGATATACTAATTCGTGTCAGGGAGGTTCTCGATGAGGGAGATAAGCGAGTTTGAAGATTGGAGATTCTTGCTGAAAGTGAAGAAAAGAGGCTTACGGGTTTGATGGAGAATAAGGGGAAAAGTCCATACTCTTGGCTAAGGTAAGGGGGGACTCTCCATTTAATCTCTATTATCATGTTGTGAATGATGATATTGATTGGGAATGTTATTTAGATCAATAGGTTCCATATTTTGATGGTGTCAATGTGATGATTTTGTATGTTAAAACCTATGATTATGAATCCCTAAAAGATTGAGTGGAATTATGGTTGGATCGAATGAAATAGACATGGATTAATAGACTATAGATGATAGATAATTACCATGTGTTTAGAAGTACAGAAATTCTGGTTTTAGATCTAAATCGCAGGTTGTACAGGTGAAATTGCGAGGAAGACGAATGGGTAAGTCGCAGGTTTTGAGAACTGCTGCCCATTTGCGTATGGTACGCGTATGGGGGAGGTGGTACGCGTATGGTACGCTCCCCGTTGTGCACTAAAATGTGTCTTTCTGCTGGTATGCGTATGGCATGGTGTTGGTACGCATATGGTCTTGTGGTACGCGTATGTGTGTGTTTTGTGTGGAAAACTGATTCTATTCATACGCGTATGATACGCGTATGGTGTGTTTGTGGGAATTGGTTCTGTTCGTACGCGTATGATACGCGTATGGGGCGTGTCTTTGTGAATTTATGGCCCTGTTGGTACGCGTATGGTACGCGTATGGCCAGCGTGAAATACAGATTTTGTTGTTTGTGAATTTTAAAAGTTTGATGATGAGTAACTTTTAAACTGCTGATCTGTTTGGAATGATGTTTGAATTATGATGATTAGAATGGGATAAATCGTATGATTAATTGATATATGACTTTATTGAATGATGCAATTATATATATATTGAACATACTTGTTAATGATGATGATGATGATGATGATGATGAATGAGTAAAGATGATGCTACTCATAGTATGATGATGATAGTATGTTGTATATATGTTTGCATGCATTCATAATCATTTGATGAGGGCTGTATCCTAATGATGAGAGGATTCAGTGAAGGGCAAGATTCCCATTGTGTGGAATCTGTGCTGGAAGGGCCGTATCTGGATGATGATAGATCGGTCGGTGGATTTTCCCATTGATGATGTTGGTACCACATGCATAGTGTCAGTTTCATACATATGCATGACTTTTATAACATGATTTATATATGTTATGTGATGATTTGATGTTTGTGGTTGTGTGACGATGATGTGTCTGAATATGAAACGATTGGGTGAATGATATGACTATGATATATTGTTGTTTATGATGCAATAACATTGGTTAACTGTGATGAGACTCACCCTTACTTGTTGTCATTTTCAGATTGAGGATAGCGGCGCGACTTGGTGAGGATTAGCTCATAAGTCGGTTTAGTTGTTGTGTCGGTGTCATGCTCTGATAGATGTAACACTGGGAACGCGATGTTTTGAGTTTCGATTATAACTCTATTTGTTTATTTTATTTGAAGTCTGATACATTAATGATGTAATGTTGACTTGATGATTTGATTCCGCTGTGTAAACTTGATTTTTATCTAATGAGTTATAATTCAGATGTTTTCAGTGAATGCATGACATATGCCGAATGTGTGTTTTCTTTTATTTATGAATTGTGGCACCTCTTCACATGTTACTCTGATTAATATTTGTTATTTGCCGCGGGGTATTAGAGGGGTGTTACATTAAACCCATGACATGAGTGATGATTTATTTTGCAAGGTGATCTCACCCCTTGCAAAATTGTGCATTATGAGGTGGATTTTGGCATTGTGATGGGTTAAACCACTACTACGAAAAATGCATTTAACAACGGTTGTAATAGGTATATAATCACACAGGTACAGACATTGTTATGTAGCGTGTTATTGTTTATGCAGTACTTTCAATGACGGTTATGTGACTATTGTAGTAAACTGGAAAGCGCGTCCCATATAACAATGATTAAGCCTAATAACTGTTTTGATATTGTTTACGAATGAATATCAATAGTATCATAACAGCAATACACCATTTTTGAATTGATATAAAAAATATTTGTATTAAGTACACAATTCCATTAAGTACATCAAAATATATGTAGTATGAATATCTAAGAATAGAAGAATAAATTTGAACAACTCGAGGTAGGCAAATGATCTTTCCAACTTCTAAGAGAGGAGAAAGTGTATAGAATTAAATAACCAATAATGAGCAAACTATGCGTGTATCTTCTGGTTTTTAAACTTCCAAGAGAAGAAGATGAAGAATCAGAAGAACCAATATAAAAACAGAATAACTATAACACAAAAACACTTTCATCCAAAGGAATCTAAAAGAGTTCTCCTGCTCAAGCTACCAACAATACTGAGAATGACGATGTTGTTGTTGTATAGGGTGTTGTTCTACAAAACCATCCTCGGAATCAAGATGTTGTTGTTGTAGAGGTTGTTGTGCTACAAAACCATCCTCATAATCAACATGAGAAAATAATTCAGAGACATCTTAGGGCGAGAAGAAGAAGAAGAATAATAACGTTAAGAAGGCAGATGATTTTCTTCGAATATGATTACGAGGCTGAGGCAACCTATGATTGGTCAAACTTCCTCTCAGCCAGAGGATTTAGATTTGATTATTAAGGCGTTATGTAATGAAATTTTATGCAACAAAATTTTAATCTTTGTTCTTAACTTTAGGGCTTTATCACTATCTTAAGCTATCAACTTAAACCAACAACTTAAACTATCAGCTTAAACTATAAACTAATATACTAACAAATAGCTTGAACGGTAATTGTAATTGAAAATTCAACAGTTTGCAATGAATTTACTCGTAAGGAACCGTCTATTAGTTGCATTCCTGTCATGTTTACTGCATCTGCAGTTTAAACATCAACAATACAATTCAAATCCTAAACCCTAAACATAAATAACATCTTCAACTATTGCATTTCATAACAAAGTAAATATTAAAGATAAAGGAGATAAAAAAATATAACATCTTCAAATTTCCAGAAAATCTCTCTGATTTCAGTTTGTTCTATAATTTATTGTTCTTCTTTTTTGAATCTTCATACATAACCTTCAAATAGCCCAAAGCTTTCAGCTCTGACTTCATAATTCTCTCATCTTCATTTCCCCCATTTTTCAACCATATGTTCATCCCATATGAACAAATTACATCTTTCATCACTCCTCCAAAATGGACATATCTAAAATAGTCTTCCATTATTTTATCCCTTCTTGCATTGGTACGAAACTATACGACCATCACAACCACATAAATTTCCAGATCAAGATTTTACAGCGGAAGAAGACATAAAAACACATTTGGATGAGTTTGTCTTCAAATGTGACATTGAAATGAAAATGAACAACAACAATGTCAAAAATATTTGACGTACCTTAAAGTAGAACACTATGTAAATGTTTTTGTCTTCTTCCCGATGATGTCTACGACATTGGTGTTAGGGTTGTTTCTTTTATCATTGAAAAAATAGAAACTAAGTGTTTAAAGAAGATAAAGTGTGTAACAACAGTTTTACAAAATAACCGTAGAGATATTCCTATTATTTATTATTTAAATATAAATAAAAAGGCGCGGATTAACGTAAAAGAAATAAATTATTTAAGGGAGTTGAGGTTCGAACACATGAAAGCTTGATTATATCACCACAGTTACGGAAGTAACCGTAATCATACCCTTAAAATTTTAATTAAAAAATAAATAAAAATGTTAACGCATGAGTTTAGAAGTGTCACCACGATTTTGGAAAGAACTGTGATAACTTTAGCGTTGTTGTATGCGTGTTTTGTAGTAGTGAACCTCGGGTAAAAACGATATTTCTTGTAGCTAGATAAATTAAAAAAGACATCAATTGAAAAAAAAATTAAAAGTAAAAGTTTAAAAGGTGAAATTTGAAGCTTGGTTCCTGAGCCATTTTTTTATCAGTTGTTTCTCATAATCGAGAGAATATATGGTATTTTAAAAAAAAATTAAATGTGTCGCAGCCAAGAAAATTTACCTCAATTTTTTGGTGGCTGAGGTGAAATGTTTGTTTTAAAATGTATTATTTGTTGTAGGGTGACTTGAAGAGAATTGAAATATTTCTTTGAATTTTATTTTTTGTTTTATTTTTAATGTTGTAGTTTTAATATTAATTCTTTATAAGTTCTATTTGAATTTTATTTTTACAAAAAAAATAAAGTATTGATCTATTAATTTTTATTATAATTATATTATTATAAATATTAAACTAAAAAATGAAAATAAAGAAAATAAATATATAACTAAATCTTAAAAATTAAATTATTAAAAAATTGTTAAAGGTAAAATTAGGGATGGCAAAAAAATCCATACGTATGGATATCCGCGGGTAAAATCCATCATAGATACGAGTTTGATGACCTAATGAGTATCCACGGGTAAAATAAACAGATATTTAATTACCCATTTCTTTACGGACACGGATACATATTTGATGGTATCCGTACCTGCGGATATCCGTATCCATTAATAATTAGCAAAATTACTTAAATATTAATTTATTTAATATAAGATTATTATTATTATTATGATAATTATTTAGTTGAATATTTACTTATTATTATTTTGTTGAATATATTTATTTGATAAAAGAAGAAATAAAATGAATAATTATTTTTGTTATTATTATTATTATTATGGATTAAATTTAAAAATATTTTTTGTCTTTAATAGAATAAAAAAATTAATTATATAGTTTTTTAAAAAATATTTAAATAATTATATTTATAAATATCTGTTAAATATTTGTGGAAATTTCAAACCAGCTCAGGCAAGGAGATTATCCTGACTAAATCGGAGGTGTTTTTCAGTAGGAACTTATCCAAACCAGCTCAGGAGGATCTTGCTGGTATTATGGGAGTGTGCCATGTGTTAGGAACAGGGAAATATCTTGGGTTACCATCTATGATTGGTAGAAGTAAGAAGGCTACTTTCTCTTATATTAAGGATCGAATCTGGAATAGGATTAACTCTTGGAAAGGAAGATCTCTCTCTAAAGCGGGTAAAGAAATTATGATCAAATCCGTTCTTCAGGCTACTCCATCATAAATTATGAGTCTTTTCATACTACCAACGTCGGTTATCCAGGATATTGAAAGGATGTTGAATGCGTTTTGGTGGGGTGGTGGTAAAGAGGGCACAAGAATTCGTTGGATGGCGTGGGATAGATTAGCGTGTCCTAAGGAGTATGTAGGATTAGGCTTCCGGGATTTTAATGCTTTTAACATGGCTATGGTGGCAAAACAAGGTTGGTCCTTAACTTCGAATCCAGATGCACTTGTTTCTCGAATTTTCAAAGCAAGGTTTTTCAGGACTTTAAGTCGCTTCTTCTTGATATTTGCTCGAAGGAAGACAATGAAGTTTCAGGCAGACTTGCGGTTATGATAGATGTTATTTGGAAGATTAGAAATGACTATGTCTGGCAGAATGAGAAAGAAGACGCGACAACCTTGGGAGTAAAAGCGATCCAGATATGGAATGACTGGTTTCAAGCTCAAGATAATTCAACAAACAATGCTCGAGCTCAACAGGCTTTAGTTTGGAGTGCTCCATCTGTGGGCTGGCTTAAATGTAATGTGGATGCGGCTTTTAATAACAATAACGACACTACTGACAGGGGGTGGTGTGTGCGTAACCATCTTGGAAACTTTATCTACGCAGGTACTTCATGGGATCCCGGAACTCTTCCCGTCTTTGAAGCCGAAGCTTTGGCTCTTAAAGAAGCTATTCTTGGAGCTATTTCCTCGCATTTGGAGTTTGTGACCTTCGAGAGTGATTCCCAAATAGTGACACAAGCTATCCATTCCAATAGAAAGGGTGATTCCGAGTTTTATCTTATTATTGAGTCCATTTGTAGTTTATTGCTTTCCTTTCCAAACTTTGAGGTGAAGTTTGTCAAACGTCAAGCGAATTCGGTTGCTCACTCTCTTGCGAGGGCGGCCAATTCTTAGGCTCGACGTAGTATGTTAGTTTCGATTCCTCATTGTATTGAACACATTTTGATTAATGAATTACATTAAGTTTATTGTGATAAAAAAAAATCATATTTATTAAATGAGACAGGTGGTGGAGATTAATATCTATACCCATCTAGTCAATTCAAATTTTCCATTTGCTGCAAAGCCTATGGGTTTTGTTTTGGTAAAAAAGTTTGTCTTCATAAGCTATCAAATGAAAATTCTGTACATGATTAATAAGATATCAAACTAGTGTCCAAAAAAAACATCTAGAAAGTTTTGTCAATTCAAATTTTTCAAAATAGAAGTGTACAACTATAGCACGGAATTTAAAAATGTCTTAAATAATTAATGATATTGATTTCATACAAAACCATGCCCGTATTACATTGATCTTTCCAACTTTAGAGGTGATTTTTTTTTAATAAAATAAACTATTTACTATTTTCATTATTCAAATTAATAGAGTATATTATTGTAATATAAATTCGAAATCGTCAAAAATAAAAAGAATAAATTTGTAAATAAACTCATAACATTTATTAAATTTCTCTAAATCTATATGTTAATGGTACCAAAATCATAGATTGAATATGCACTAAATCGAAACTCATCTTTCATCTTAAAATAAATGAACACTCCACAAAGACAGAAAATAGCAAATAAAAAAAAAAAATCAAAACATCAAAACAACCAATAACGTACTAAAATGACGAAGTCACAAAAAAATACAAAAAAACACTATATGTTTTTTATATGTTTTTCATATATTTAAAATTAAAAAAAATATATTTAAAAGTATTTTTTTATATGTTTTTCATATATTTAAAATTAAAAAAAAATGTATACTTGAGCCTATTTAAAATTACACCAACAAAAATTTTATAAGTGAGATACATTTATTTTATTACAAAAACTATTTCAAAATACATCTCCAAATTTTAAAATAATTTTTTTTTTGAAAAACTAGTAACTTGCAAATATAAGTAGTATTTTTGATATCCTGCTAAATGATTATGATCTTTGCCGACTAATAAAGCATCCAAACTATTCGGTACAAAATCACAACCTCAAACCATTCTTACAGTTTTAAAACAGTTTTCTAGTCCTAGCCGTCACTTTTCTTCTTTTTCCTTCCTCTCTCTCAAAGAGGGGTGATTTAGGATCAATTTTGATCCAAAATTACCCCTCCAAATCGTTTTTGTTTATCTATTATTTAAATAAGTGATTTTCACACATTTTCTTTTTGTTTTTTTTGTGATTTCGTGCGTCATTGTTTGTTTTGATTTCCCATATTTCTGTGGTGTATTTTGATTTCTCGTCTTCGTGCGGGTATTTTGTTTTTCCGTTTTTATGCGGTGTTCATTTGTTTCAGGTTGAAAGATTAGTTTCGATCTAGTACAGATTCAATCAATGACTTTGGTACCGTAAACGCTACAGATCCGGAAGCATGAATATTTCGGACATCTCAATACAGTCAATACATTAATATTTGTAGGCATATGCAATTTGCCGTTTTATGCTATTAACATGGATGCTGTGGATTTGTTCGCAGATTCATCCTTTTTGTTTTTGGCGATTTTGAATTTGTATTGCAACGATGTACTCTATCGATTTGAATGAATGAATATCATTTATTTTCTGTCAAAAAAAAAAAACAGTTTTCTAGTTTTTTCTTCTTCTTCTTCACTATGCGTTGTCTTGTTTTTGAAATATTCCATTCTTCTTTGAATTTTAAAAATATTTTTATTTTTTGTAAAGGGTTGATTATGATTCTTTTATATTTCATTTTGCTTCATTCTTAAATAGTTTAAACAATTAATAATCATCAATTATATATTATTATTTTAAACTGTTTAAACAATATTTTTTAATAATTATTAAAAGTTTAAATAATTAATATTTATCAATATTTTCTTACAATAACTAAAATAAAATAAAACACAAATAAAGGTCAAACACATCACTACGAAAAAAAGCTCATTAATAACGTGAAAATCACGCCACAAATAAAAAAAAAACACATCACAAACCAAAATTTGCGACGTGAAATATTACGCCGCCGGAGGCAAGATGTCAACTCAGTAATGACGTGATTTTCACTTCACTATTTAGTCGCTAAATTTAGACAAGATATCACACGGCTTAAGTCAGAGCAGGCGTAGCAGGTTTGGTACAGAAAGAGAAACTTCAGCTTAAATAAAAGCAGGCGTATCAGGTTTTTCATTAAATCATGTCACTAATATTGCAATTATTAAATAAAAATTGTTATGGATGTTTATTGGTTGCGACGCCACTAATATTTTTTTAAATTTTTTTATCAAATTAATATATATATATATATATATATATATATATATATATATATATATATATATATATATATATATATATATATATATATATATATATATATATATATATATATATATATATATATATATATATATATATATATATATATATATATATATATATATATATAATTAATTAATAAATTAACCAAAATGTGGGTCTTTTGTATGCAGGTTTTTGTGTGACTACTCTTGAGCAATTTTTGGACAGACTGGACCAGCATTTTGGGCTGTTTTGCTTGTTGTTTTATACAGGGCATATGCTGTGTGAAGTACCAAGAGGCGCAGAAAGAAAGAATCAAAAGCAGCTACTTTTTTTGTTCTTTTGGTGCATAGGATGCTGAATTATTTTGTTTGTTTGTTTCTTTTTAATTATTTTTTTTAACAGACTTCATTTTGTTTTAATAATGATGTAAAAAAAAAATATTTTTAATGCATGAATTATATGATCCTATACTTTCTATTTTAATTCTAATTTAAATTGATAACAATTAAATAACAATTTAATCATTAAGTCAATTTTAAATAGAATTTCAAAAAGAAAATGCATGTAAATTTATTAAAAGGTAAATTTAAAAAGTGGTAATAACTATTACCAGACGTCGAAGATACTCAACAGTGTATACTTCCATCAACGTTAACACAACCCCTTTTAGTGCATGAACCTTTACCTAATCATGTAACATAAGAATGCTTCCACTCAGCTTGTGAAAATTTTGTGTCTATTTTACAAACTTTAATTTATTTAATATAATATTAAACATATATATTTTATATCAATTTAATATAATGAGGTCTTTTAAATTTGAAGGTCAAGTGCTAATAGTCTTTCTTCCTTTACTTAGGCTGGGTCTGGATTCATATAGACGACTTTTAAAAAATCCTCCGGTAAATAAAAATTAGATTTTGTTTTTAATATTTCAAGATTTTATTGTTGAGAAAAGCTACATGTACACTATAACTCTACACCGTATAAAAATCAGTAAATGTATCAATTTTAACTTTTTTTAATAATTTATTCAACTTGGATTTATGTGCCAATACATTTTCCTTTATTATCATGCTGGGCGTAAAATACAGTGTAGGAAAAATGGTGTATAAATAGCACACCTCTTTATTGTTTTGTCCTTGTTGAAATACAGTCATTAGGATCTTTGATGTGACAATTATTTTTTATAATTATTAATGACATGAATCCTCTATTAAAATTTAATCACCAGAATCTTTCACGTGATATTTATTTTATTTTGTGATATTTATTTTATTTTAGATAAATTCTTAGATACCCATCATAAGTAATTGGGTACCAGTACATTAAATATAAATTATTTTAAAATTTGAATTTATTTTAAAATAAAATAATTGAATAAAATAATATATCATTCCATGACAATATTTAATTGGATGAGAATATTAGTACCCAAATAAATTCAAAAATAAGTAGTGTTGAACTTATTTTTAATGACATGACCTTGTTTTTAATAACATGACCTGCATAGACAAAAATAGCTAACATTGACCGGACATTTCCATCCCCAAATAAGTGACTGACCATATATTATAATAATACAACATAAACTTATAATATTACAAAAATAAATATCAATAATTTCAATTACACTTTTAATACTTTTATTTTGTTATATCACAGTAAAATAATAATAATTTATTATTTAAATATTTATTTTATATTTAATAAATTATTCATTATATATTCATCGATATTTAAATAACTAACATTTAATAATTATTATTTAATAAATTTATTATTTAAATAAATTTATTTAAAAAATATTATATACATAAAATATTTAATACTTATTATTAAAATAAATAAATATAATAACTATTATTTAAATATCAATATTTTACCGATATATAATAATAGTTACTCAGTATGATATGCTTAAATAGTTAATGATATTTAATAGCCTCTATTTTTTTTCTTATCACCAACGGTAATAAAAAATGAAATAAAATTATTATTGTTTAATTATAATATTATGATATAATAGTATTATTTGATTATTATTATTATTTAATTTTTATAATATAATAATAGATTAATAAAATTACTAATATATAATATTTACGTTATCTACTAAATATTATATAATAAATACATTAATATAAAACTAAATAAGATTGACAATATTTATAAAACCAAAAATGAAAAATCAAATAAGATTAATTAAAAAATTAATAATTATAAAATCAATAGCGTTAAATAATTATAAAACTAAAACAATATAATGTTAATAATGAGAATTATGTTTTTCAATTATAATATTAAAAATTGTAATATAATGTTACAATTATTAACATTATTTAACATTATAATTGAAAAATACTATTGCAATTATTTACTAATATATGATGAAGTGCAACTCTGCTGTAAAATAAAATTTGATGAAGTGTAAAACCAATTTAACTCCCAGCATCACAATTTATTAAACACAATAACATAAGACTAGAACAATGGATTAAACACTGAAACTGAATTCATGAACTCTTCATCTGATTCTAGAACCATCATAGTATCCGGTGAAAGACACACTTCAAGATCTATGCTCCCTCCTCCTTCCTGTCCTGGATATGATGTTATTTTTCCATCAAATTTGTTAGCATACCCACTTCTAACTGCCAATGCTTTTCCCATTCCAAATTCATTTCCATACATATTAAACCTCGGTGAACTACCCATCATAACTGTATTAGGATCAAAGAACGTATCTAATCTATACACATAAGGAGACTTTAACCACTTTTCCACCAATCCCCGCACCACTTTGTCTTCATGATTTACAACAGCCAGATGAATCTTCCAAGCTGCCCATCCTATATCATTCTCCAGCAATTCCCTTACAGTTGTTTCAGTACTCAGTGTATGAATGGAATTTCCAAAATATTCCTTAGGAAGTGGCGGTTCCATTCTCATTCGGTTGTTTATAGCCAATTTGCATGTAGTTATATGATCATGTTGTAGTTGACGTGCACGTGTTATAGATCTCCAGACTAGTGCCGATAATGATTGGAAAGAAGAGATTTTTGTTGTGTTAGACTCTTTGTTTGCCTTTGCTTTAAGTTTCGCTATAGACTCGGCTGAGAAATGAAAGAATCTCTCTCTCATAATAGGTGCTTCATACATGTGAATAAACTCGTCGTGATGTTTGAAAGGAAGGTTGATAATTGGACCATAACCTTCAGGAAACCATCTATTATGGATAGGTTGGTGTGAAACTGAAAGAGGAATAGTATTAGTGCTATTCTGAAATGTTTTAGAAAGTGTGTTAAAGAAATTCCAATAAGCAGTTCCATCACCAAGAGAGTGGTTCATGGAACAACCTATGAAAACACCATCTAATAATTCAGTGACTTGAATAGACAACAAAGACATGGTGTGACCATCATGGTTAACTGCTTTGTGGTGATCAAAGAAGGAATGAACAATGGGTGGGACATCAATAGGGGAGAGGATATCATTTACGGTTATATCTAACGTTGCATGGGTAAATTTAGCACCAGGACTATTTTTGCAGTCGATAAAAACAGTATAGGAAGGAGGGTGTTGGGTTTTGTGTGTAACAAGACGACCAGAGAGGGGATAGAAATGGAAAAGTGTGAGAGAAAGAGAGTGTTTGAGTTTGTCCACCAGGTTGTCAATGAAATGTTGTTGGTTTGGTGATGATGTTGGTTTTTTGAAGAGAAGACCCTTTTGGATATAGTTTGCAGATAACATGCAAATATCCCAAGATGATAAGTAGCATATTTGGTTTGAGTCTTGGATTGGGGGATATGGTTTGATGAAACATGCAGAAACAAGTTTTAGAGAAGGGGTGCTCATTTTCTCAGATGTATGTATGTGTGGTGCTGAGAGAGAACTCGTGTCTTCTGAAGATATTAATCCGTGTACTATATAGAAGAATAAAGAATCAATTTGGCAACTTTAAACCAGAGCTAACCTATATATAGCGTAACTCAATATGAATTGTTTGTATGGGATGAGAAATATGTGACATGAGAAACTTTACCTCTTATTTCGGTGATGACGTTTCTTTATTAATTTAATTAATTAACTGTTTAAATTAGATTTAATACAACTATTTAAATAAATAAATTAAATATATTATTATACAGCATGAATTAAACAAATCATATGCTCTACTCAACTAGTTATATTCCTTATATTGATTAATAAGATGTCAAAGACATGTAAAAAACAATGTTTATGAAACATTTTCTTTCTTTAAATGGTGGAGTGACGCAATATTTTTAAGCATTATCTTTACTGACGCAATATAAAATAAAGAAAATTGAGAACAAACAAAAGAAAGTTGAAAAAACCCGAGCACCCGAAGCTCTTCAAATCAAAGATGATAATAGCAAGCTAGTGAAACACCAAAACACCTTCCAACAGCTGACGATTCGGGCAGAGTTTACCTTCCACTCTTAAAGACTTGAAAATAGAGAAGCTTTGTTCACTAACTTTTTTTATACTAAATGCAAAGCTACATCGTCAAATATATATATATATATATATATATATATATATATATATATATATATATATATATATATATATATATATATATATATATATATATATATATATATATATATATATATATATATATATATATATATATATATATATATATTTGACGATGACAGTTTATGAGATATTATTAAAAAATTTAGAAAAACCTCGATGGATTTAAGGGAAAAAGTCTCTAGGCAGTGACAATGGTAATCCTGAAAAACAAAAATGTATAGGCAATTGACTAAAATTTGTTGGTTTGTGGATTGTCCTCAATCATTACTCATAATGCTTTAAAGATTATTTAGATGGAAAATCATATAATATGCTTATTGTATGGTATGTTAGAGAAAATATTTGTTTGAATTTTTCTTGTATGCATTAATCAAAACCAGGTGAAAAGATCTGGAAAACAAAGAATTAGCATGCAGAAAATTGGCAACTTAAAAAGCAAGGGTCGCTAGGCCCAAGCTACAAGCGTGCTAGACGCAAACAAGACCAGGTGACATGACCATATGTAAGTAGTACTTCATGGTGAAGTAAGGGTTAGAGCGCTATTCGAAGGGGTGATGAGCTGTGAGAGCAAAGACGACCAAGGACACATGGAAGACATGCAAGCATTACTTACTAAAGAAGAAAAGTTGGCTGGTCAGAGTTGGTAGAGTAGGGTAGGTGCGCTGCATGTAAGGGTGGTGCGTCTAACAAGAGCCTAATAATTTTATCTATAAATAGCAAATTCCAGTTTAGTGCAAAAGGAGTTTCGGTGGATTAAAGGAGTATAAAGTTGGAGTAGGTTCACTCAAGTCTACAATAGGAGAATAAAAGAGGAAGTTTGAAGACGGAAGCGTTGCATAGGTGACAGGCATATATCACTTCCAAGGTCAACTTCTTCTGAAAGACCAACTATTAGGTTACCATGAGCAAGCGTAGCTAAAATCTCTATTGTTACTATTAGATGTAGTCATTATTTTCATGTACTAAATAGCTCATGAAGTTTTATGTTATTCTACTCATGTTGTAATATTGGTGACTCTTTACTCTTAATGCTTGTCTTATCTTTGCAACCTAAAACTTGTTTTCTTAGTGTGACCTGACATCAAAAGGTGTTTATCATTACTAGATTTAAGATAATCATGTATTGAGTACTAAACCTAGACATAAGTATAGGCTCAACATCCACATGTATTGTAGCAGGATTGACATGGAGTCTCGCTATTTTATGACTGTTGGAATTTAATGCTTTGTGTTGGTTAATAATTTGATATACCGGCCATTGGGTAACACAATGATCTCACAATATGGAGACCGAAAGGAGATACAAATGAGGGTAATAGGGGGTATTATAAATTGAGTAGAGGAGAATATTACTGACCTATGTATGTGCATGATAGATACAAATGAGGGTAATAGGGGGTGAATAATACTGAAGTCTCCAAATTTACTTTCTGTCAGAGTGACATAAATACTTACCTTAATTTTTCTGTATTATAATACCTATTTGACATCTAAAATATCAGAGTCGAATATACTAATGATCTCCCCATTGTTAGATCACTCGTTTGTGAGCACAAGCTCATTTGTTCTCTGTAACAACCCTCATGGCTTTTGTTTTTCAACAATTTAATTTTGAATTTTTCAAGTATGTGCTTAATGATTTTTATGTACACATAATAAATGGAATCATATATAAATTTCCCACAACCAAAGCGTAGGAAAATACTCTATTTTTTCTTTCAAATAACCATATTTTTATTTAAGTTAATTATAATTGAATTTCAGGCAGTACCTTTTAACTTTATTGATAACACTCTTTTGTGATATCTGAAAGGTACCTTGAAATTTATCTCTAAATATTAAAATAAGTTAATATGAAAAATGTGCCCCCAATATCTTTTAACACTAATATAAAAGAGGTGTCTCTAAACTAAATGAGACAACTAACTTTCAAGACTACATGGTATCGCTAAAGAGATGATTTTATTAACTCATAAATAAATTTTATTAATTTGCAAACCATCTATGTTGTGTCTATTGACACAAAGTTTCTCATGGTTGCACAAAAATTTATAATGAGCAAAGAACATCATGACTGTTAAAACATAGTATTTCAAGAAAACCAAATAGAATTTCTCTTTATTTATAATCATTTATGACACATGGTACTCTAGTTTTTGAGAATGTTGAGTTTGATCTTCATATATTAATTAATTAACTTGTTTGAGAGAAAGAACCATAATGTTCTCTTAAAGATTTTTGAAGTTTTAGCGTTTGCTCATATCAAACAAGACAAATTTGATGTTAGGCATATGAAATATTTCATCAGTGGTTATTCTGAAGGGCGTGAAGGGTTACAAACTATGGAAGATGGATCTTAAAGCATCAAAATATATCATAATCAGGGATGTTACTCTTGATGAGACATGTATGGGAATGAAGTGCAAAGTCTTGAAGGTTGAAGAATCTGAAACTATGGTGGAAAACACTAAATTTGAGGCGGAGGTTCCTACTACCGAGACTAGAGATGAGGAGGTATTCGAGACTCCTGTTTCCAATACTATTGAAGGGAAACATACAATTTCTCCTAATTATCAGTTGGTACGTAGTAGAGTTAGAAGGGAGATGTACCACTTCAAAGGTAAGGTTATTCTAATCTTATTTGTTATGCTTTGAATGTGGCTGAAGGGTTGCAAGCAACATAACCAAATACCTTCGGAGAAGTAATAAAAAGCAAAGATAGTCAAAGATGATTTATGGAGGTAAATGATGAGATGAATTCTCTGATGAAGAGTTGTATTTGGGAACTTGTGAGACTACCTAAGAAACATAGGATGGTTGGATGCAATTGGATCTTTAAGAAGAAGGAAGGTATTGAAAGAATTTAAGAACCAAGGTTTAAGGCAAAACTTGTAGCAAAGGGTTTTACTAATGAGGGAGGGATTTACCATAATGAATTTTTTCACCTGTGGTAAAATATTGTTCTATAATGGTACTTATGGCAATTTTAAATCAATATAATTTTGAGTTGGATTAGATGAACGTCAAAACAACTTTCTTATGTGAAGACCTTGAAGAGATAATCTACATGGAGTAATCTGAAGGTTTTGTAGAAGATCAGGATAAGGTATGTTTATTGAATAAATCTTTGTATAAGTTGAAACAAAGCGCAAGGGAATGGTATCATCGATTAGATAAATTTCATCTTAAGCATGATTTTGTAAGAAGTAATTATGACAATTGTGTATACATATTGAAGACGAATGAGAAATCCATTATCTACCTCATACTATATGTTGATGATATTTTGATGGAAAACTCTAGTAAAAATGAGATATTAAGTTCAAAGAGATCTTGAATGGTGAATTTGAGATAAAAGATCTTGGTGAAGATAAAAAAATTCATGGGTATGGATATCATGAGAAGTCAAAATAAGAGTGAATTATTCTTATCTGAATCTAGTTACTTGAAAAAAGTGGTGGAGCAACTTAGAATACAAGACGCTAAAATCGTCAACACTCCTTTGGGTCATCACACAAAAATTTTGGTTAAACAATGTCCTCAAACCGAGGAAAAGAAAAAGATAATGGAAAGTAATCCCTATGAAAATGGGGTTGGAAGTATTATGTATGGTATGATTTATAGTAGATTGGACTTAACATATGCAGTCAGCATAGTAAGTCGATCTATGGAAAATCCTTGCCAGGTTTATTGGGAAGCCTTAAAATTGATATTGAGGTATTTAAATGGTTCTATAAAGGTTAGCTAAAAGTACACAAGGTCAACTCAAGAGGAAAAAACTTTGGAGGATTTTTTAGATCCAGACTATGCAAGTAATTTGGGCACTAGAAACTCCCTATCATATTTTGTGTTTACATTGTTTAGGATAACTATAAGCTGGAAGGAAAATCAACAAACAATGGTCGCATTATCTAATACTCAAGCAGAATATATTGCCCTTGTTTAAGGGGTCAAGGAAGCCATATGGATGAAATACATGATTATGAAGGTAGGGATTACTTAAAAATGTGTGAAGATAAATTGTGATAGTCAAAGTTTCACTCACTTGACCAATCATCAATTTTACTACGAGAGAACAAAACACATTGACATTTGCTTACACTTTATAAAGGACGTGATAGATTCAAAGGTGATCCAAATTTAGAATGTTCCCTTAGAAGAAAATCCAATAGATATGTTCACCAAATCATTGCCAAGATTAAGGTTGAAGCATTGTTTGGACTTGATCAAATTTGTCAAAGAGTGATCAAGGTTCAAGCATTACTCTCTCTAGGCTATGGACTTGACCTTTTCTCTCATCCAAGTTAGTTGGGATCCTAATAAAGTTGTGGTTTTTTCTTGCCAACTTCTGTAAGATAAGATATCTATTTGAGATAATTTTCTTAGGAGTAGGGTTTTAGTTGATCTAGCAGGAGTTTCGTGTTTATGTGTAAGCAGCTGGTAGAATTGATTTCTCACTTCTTCATTACTTGCGAGTTTCTTTCGTCTGCGTGATATAATATTTTTAGATAGATGATCGGAAAAATAGAAATTGTACTATTTTGCCTCTGTAGTAATAATGAGGAGATTCCCTGAATGTCGATCTCAAGGACTACGTATAAATATCGACTTCAAATTTTTCTTCAATTAAACAAAAACTATCGTTTGGGTTTGAATTACGAGTTTAAAATAATAATTGTGAATAAAGTAAGAAGATTGACTAATTGGTTTTAACAAATATGAGTAACATGCTAGGGTAGGTGTGTGAATTATCCCTGTAACAATGCTGAATTCAATATTGCAAAAACTTATTTTACATAATCAATTACCGGTTCTTACGAATGTTTACTCTTAATTCAATAGTAAGAAAACCTTTAATCGTTCATCCTAAACCCTAAGTCCAAAGAAACATATCGATGAAATTAAGAATTATTAAATCAAGAATAATCCGATCCTATAGGATATCCCTAGTCCTATGTGGTATCTACTATAGAATGTTCTCAAGAAAGCATTACCAATGGCGGTCCAACCTAATTGATAATCATATATCAATCTCAATTTGTCAGAAAGAGAAAGCATTAACAATATCAAGAGAACAAATTGATAATGAAAATTACATTGTTATTGCAAATATAAAATCAAATTTGTTTACAGAGTCAAATCAAGGACACCCCCTAGCATTGGGGGGTTTAGCTACTCATAGTATTCAAAGAAAATAAAAGATAAATTATAGAGATTACAAGTATTGAGATGAAATTGGATTTTCAATCGCTTATGTTCATGAAAATCTGCCTCTCACCGAAAACCTTGTCTTCTCCAAGGTTTTTGCTGTGATCCTTCTTGAATCTTTATTTGAACCCGAAAATGATAAAGAAACACAACCAAAGCATAAAATATGGAAAAAAGGGAAAAAAAGCGCTTAAAAACAATGGCAAGATTAACCAGAATTAATAGTAAACAAAGGTGTAAAAACCACTTATCAATATACGGGGTTGATATTTCTTCTTAGGACTATTCTGAAGTTACTTATCTCTTTGGAAGTTAGGTCTAGGTTTAAGAGTGAGTTTACCATTATCTGACATGCATTTGTTTGATTTATTATAAGATCTTGAAATCACATTACTTTCTCTAGTTTTTCAACTAATGTAAATGATGTCTAATGAAAAAATATTTTCTAGATTATAAATGATATATTGGTAAATCTCTTATCAATTCTTGTGTTTTCTATACTTAGTGCGAGAACCATATCCGCTATTTGAATCAAAAGTGGTACGAGTGTCTTTGATCGTATACTTGTGTCATAGTATTCTTTTTTTATGGAAGGATTAATTCATTCCTAGAAAACTAGGATCATCTTGATCCAATACAGACATAGAATTGGCATTGGGGTACGACCCCAACCATATTTTAGATCCTACCACATAGCCTAAACCAGGGCATCAGAGAACACTGGAATACTACCAATTTTTAGCCCCGCACCCATGTGCAACACCCATCTTATTGCTAAAGCTTCTACAGTTGCTGGATCATTAACTAAAATTTTCTTCTTGGTTGTTAATAGGATAATCTCTCCATATTTAGCCATCAGAATACAACCCATCGCCATTGTACCATCTTGATAGCATCCTGCATCAATATGGATCAAAGTGTGCCCCTTGTATTTCTGAGAAATTTCTCCCGTCGCCACAAGCTTCTTCCTAATCTTCAGGCCCAACTTAGCCTCGTTGAACTCCTGCACCTTATCAAAAGCCTCATCTGCTACCACCTAAGGTTGAACTTTCCTGCATTGAAAAGAACTTGGTTCATGCAAAACCAGATGTTATACAAGGTATAAGCAACAAGATGAATCCCATAAAGATCCGCCACTAACAACCAGTGATCCAACAACCTAAACATACCTTGGTTAGGGGACATACGTAATCATAGGGGAGAGGAAAACCAAACCATCTTTGTAAGATTGCACTCAAGGAAAATGTGCTCAACTGTTTCCAAACCATGATGGCAGTGAGGGCATTCAACTGAGGTTTTGGTTCCCTTTCTTAACATATTTGACCTTACATGTAAGAATTTTTTTCCCAATCTCCACAAGAAATTACGGATTCTGTTAGGCACAGAGGTAGGCCAAATGCACTTCTAAAGGCTTTTTCTTGCAAAACAAGAAGGCCCTGAAGTCTTATCTAATCTCTTCTTTCTAAGAATGTGAAAGGAAATTCTGACAGAATATTCTTAGTACTTCTTTCGATGGTGCTTTTCTTCGAGTCAAGTTCTAGCCTCATTCCCTTGTAAATGGTGACATTTTTTTACTCCTTCAATTATATGTTTTTTGATTGGTTCTTTGATTTTGTTGAGCCTTTGGTTGTCATTTATTATTTAAATTTTATTTATCATTAAGGGTCTGTTTGGTAAAAATAGCAGTTGACTAATAAGCTAGCTGATAGCTTTTATAGCTTATAGCTGATGGCTGATGGCTGATGAGTGATAGCTTATAGCTTATGGCTGATGGTTGAGACTGATAACTGATAAACTAATTGAAGTGTTTGGTAAAATTAGCGGTTCAAGTAACTTATAAATGTAAAATGACATAAAAGATATTTAATATATAATTATTTAATTTGAAATTAAAATAAATTATAAATGATAAAAATGAGTTAATGCTAAAATAATAAGGATATAAAAGAAAGAAAAATAATAAGCTATAAGTTATAAGCTAAAACGCTATTTGAAATAGCGTCTAGAAAATAAGCTATAAGTTAGTAAAATAAGTTATAAACTAGTAATGAAAAGACCGTTACCAAATAAGTCTAACTTGTCATATGAGTTTATAAACTATAAGCTATAAGACATAAGTTCAAAATAATGTCTTATCAAATAAAGTCTAAAACATCTTGTGTTATATTATTTTACAGTTCTTTAATTTTGTTGGGCCTTTAATTGCCTTTTGTTGTTTAAATTTTATTTATCGTCAAAACATTTAATTTAATTTCAAAAATTATTTATAAAATATTTAAATATATTTTACGCAATTTCAATATACTATTAAGAATCTAATTCACATATATAAGAACCAAAGTGAAGATATTCTCAAAACGAAAAAAAAAATCCTCACACTTCCGTGTTGCTTGGTGTTTCAATGTTTTGTCAGCTGGGCAAAGTTGCTTTCATATTAAAGAGGATTGGTATAAAATCTTCCGCTGCAAACTAAGTAACGGCATCAGATATAAACCAACGAATCATGACACTTACTAAAACGTGAGGAATAGTATTTTCAAATAAGCATTATATTTACGTAAGAATGAACCAGTAGATCTACCATATCAACTGATGTTAATTTTAGCTATAATGGTGAAGATGAAGCCCTCAACAGGAAAGGTGTCGACACCTTAATGGAGGTATTGGAGAAGACAAATGTTGCCGGAATGAACGAGTGATATTGACATGCACACACATTACACGTTACAAATTAAAGTTGAGTATTCAAAATTTCATTGATACTAAAGTTTGACATTCATATATACTCACTACAACAAATTTGTCTTTTAGCAGCGCATCTACGAAAGCGCTTTTGGGAAAAGCGCTGCTATAGGTTGTGCAAAAAACAAAACTAAAAAACAAGGGAAAAAAGCGCTGGTAAGGGGGGGTACGAGAGCACTTTCTAGAAAGCGCTGGTAAAGGGGGGAGTACGAGAGCGCTTTCTAGAAAGCGCTGGTAAGGGGGGGAGGGTACGAGAGCGCTTTCTAAAAAGGTTGGTAAAGAGTGGGTACGAGAGCGCTTTCTAAAAGCGCTGGTATAGGGCACATTAAGAAAGCGCTTTATAAAAGTGCTGGTATAGGTATGTGGTACGAAAGCGCTTTTAGGGAAAAAGCGTCGGTATAGGTATACCTATGAAAGCGCTTTTGAAAAGCGCTGGCGTAGCTCATTTTAAAATTAAATTTTTTAAAACAAATTAAAACAAACGTGTTTTGTATTTCATTATTCTTCATCGGTTCTTCATCGTTTCTTCATTGTTTTTCTTCACAAAGACGAAGTCATTGTTCTTCACAAGACACCGCCGCCGCCAACCTCCACAGGACCAGAGCGCTTTTTCTAGAAAAAGCGCTCTTATAGGGGGCTACCCGAGCGTTTTTTCCAGAAAAGCGCTCTTATAAGGGGGGCTACCAGAACGCTTTTCTGGAAAAAGCGCTCTTATAGGGGTGGCTACCAGAGCGCTTTCAAAAGCGCTTTCGTTACCTACGGCAGCGCAGACTTTGGCAGCGGTTTAAAGCGCTTTAGTAGCTCAAAAATGCGCTTTCGTAGCCCTTTTCCGTAGTAGTGACTGTTTTTATTTGTGGAAAATATTGTTAACTTTTGATACTATAATTTAAATAAGATAACTACTATTCATATATTAAATCCATTCACTATACCTGTTCACAAATACGTGAACAATATTTTTATATTATTTAAACTTTTTAATATATGTTTCTCTAAAATTATCTTGATTAATAAAATATTAAAATTTGGTTAATGCAGTTTAAAATTTGGTTAATATATATTCTGACATAAAAATACTAATATATACATACAATTTAGATTTTGGTTAATATAATGTATAAAATTGATTAATACAGTTCATAACTTGGTTAATGACTTCTCAAACATAAAAAAAATTTAAATAGTAAAATAAAGTTGATTAATAAAATATAAAAGTTGGTTAGTACATTTATAATATAGTGCCAGAATATGGTTAATAATATATATTTTATTGGTTAATAAAATAGTAAAAGTGATTAATGAATTATAAGTAAAGTAATTGGTTAATCATGTATATTTTTGTAGTTAATACCATTGTAAAGTTATGTATATTTTTGTAGTTAATACCATTGTAAAGTTGGTTAATGACACAACTTTATATTTGTGTATGTAATTGATGTAAAAAATGGTGTAAAGATGACAATCCTATTTAAATAAGGTATGGTAATCAGCAATTGAGACGAGTCATGCGGTGCCCACCTTTGCGTCTGACAAGTCGATTTTTTTCTTCCGTATCTATTTGTATTAAAGTTGAAATGTTAATTTATTTATTTTAAATATTTGATGTTTTCTTTTAATTTTTTTAAAAGATAATACTATATTTAATTAATTGTGATACATTGAAGATGTAGAAAAGTTTTACATTAAAAATATATAACAATTAAACTCATAAAAATGATAAAACTAAAATAGTATATTTAATAATTTTAAATAAAGTATAATAATTATTGAATAATAATAAAATAAAATTATGTTGAAATAATATTTTTTATTAAAACAAGATTAAAATTTAATTATATAATTAGGTATTATGTCACTTGTAGGGTGTGTTTGGTTGAGAGAAGAAGTTGTAAAGAGAGAAATAGGGGAGAAAGAGTGTGATAAGAGAGAAGTATGAGAGAAATAGAGTAGATTTGATATATTGTTTGGTAGAAGAGAAAGAAGTGAGAAATAGAAGGGAAAGAGATGTGTTTAATTTATAAAATGACAAAAACACCCTTCATATAATTTTATGTTATTTAAATTTTATTTTATATTTTAATTTAGTTAATATAATTTTAAACAATTAAATAAAATAAACTATTTGAATATATATATATATATATATATATATATATATATATATATATATATATATATATATATATATATATATATATATATATATTTGATATTGTTAAATAATAATTTTAATATAAATAAATTTAATA